>NC_086335.1:58658966-58896466 GCF_032445375.1 Bacillus rossius redtenbacheri | reverse complement strand
ATTCTGGGTGGGGTATGGGCAGAATTGGACTATTGATTATATGTGTGTTGTGTGACGCAAGGTGGACACATAGAACATTTATAACTAGTGGGGGAAAAAAAAAACTTTGAGAGTTTTTCTTTCACATGGTATATAATTTGTTACATAATTCTTAGCCATTTCACTGTACCAATTTTTTGAAATGTTTCACGGACTTTATAATTACCCTGTGTGTATGAATGTGTATATCTCTGTGTGTGTATATATATAGCCTATATATATATACCAGTACAACAATGCATTATTTAATTTCAAAATGAGAGTAATATTGAAAAGTTAAAGATAGCTCAGACCAAAAATAAAATTTGATAGTGTGACATGATTTAAAAGATATTTGAGGTTATCTGTCAAAATATTTTTTTTGAAGAAAATTGGAAGTCATTTTCCATTCAATACTTCCCCTCCAACTCTGTTGTCTTATATATTGGTGTCATTTGTCAGTGTGACAGGGTCTTTGGCCCTTCAATAATTTCTAAGCTTCGAGGTGGGCTTCTAAGTTGCGTGAGTGCTCCACAGTGACATCCGCCTAGTAGTGCATCTGGATTGTAAGGGACTTCTACTTAAGTACAACAGGAATATCGTTTAAAGCTTTAGAGTTCTGTCTGTTTGTAATTCAGGCCATCTTCCTCTTATTCTTGTAGCGTAATTCAGTTGTGTTTAACCAGTGTTATTAGTGTTAGTGATAACCACGGGCATTCGCGAGGTGTGGTTTTTAAGTAGTGATTTCATTAATAAAAGTGTGTTGGATCTCTTTATGAGTTGTTATTCAGTAAAAGGCTTCCTGAAGACACAGACGTAGTTAAGCCCGTAACATATCGTGTTTACAATGAGACTTCAGGTGGAATGCATTCTTCATCGTGAGAACCTCTAGCTCTCCAACTGTTAACTGGTGCACAGTTTTTTGTTAATTACCCCCATTGGGCATATATATTGCATAACGTGTATGTACGCTTTCTATAAAGACCCTTATGATAGGGCTAGAATTTGTAGCATATCTTGAAGTCTTAAGGTGTTAAAAGCCTTATATGCCTGTCACTTAAATTATTAGTATTAACTCAAGTGTCGTATGCTAGCATTAATATCACCATGTTTATCAAAAGAGATAATTAGAGCTGTAACTAACTCGTGTCTTATATGTTTCTATAAGTACTTAAATGCAAAAGCTGGGAAGCACTGAGCAAAAGTTGGGAGCGAGCCCTAATACCATAGCATCTCCCAGAGGTGACACGAGTGGAAACAAGATGAATTTAGAGCACTCACTGGAGAACAGGTTGAGTGTTTGAGGATCGACAAGGCAAAAAAAATCTTAAAGACTACGGTGTTAGCTTATAAGCCTATTCATTTTATTGTTGACATAGTATTATATATATTAGATCCAATTATTTCTCCCTCTTTTTGTTACACAGAAATTTCCATTATTACAATGCAGTCTTAATTTAAACTTGTTTTTACCTCATTTGAATATAATTGAAATTGTGTGATTACGAAGTTACTCTCTCGTTAAGTTACCAAATGTTGCAACTTATCCTAGCCCGGCTGGGGATCCAACGGAAGTTAACATACATTATAAAAAGTAGGATACAATATCGAATTATAACCATACCAACTCCACTTGTACCCTTATATTAAATTATTTCTGAAATAACATTATTATTTAATCATGCTAAACCAGATCAATTTCGATACTGCTGTCATTTACAATTTTTGTTGTAACAAAACAATGTTATTGTCCTTAACAGTGATTATAGACTAATTTCATAGTCCTGTTGGCTGGCGCATGTCGTCAAGAAGGAGAACAATGGTGGCCGAGAAGAAAGAGAAACCCGCTGCAGGGTCGCTGGTAGCAAGGGTTGCATCTGTAGTTGAATTTGGAACTCGGGAGACGCCCGGGGTGGTACTTAAACCCACTGCACAGAAGCACAGTGTAAAATTAGGATATTGGAAGTTTTCAACTATATAAAAACAAAAGGGGAACGTCAGACTAACTATTGTGGAATGAGGCGTAAATTATTACTCACCATCGTGGGTTGCAACTCGCAGATTAATCCATGCAGGAAATGTGACACGACCGCGGGTGTCGAGCAAAACTACTATACACTTCCGGCACTACCGAATACTGCTTAAAATCAATAATGAAAATACAATTTTTCGGGAACACTCCCGGATCACAAGCGACTACATACTAAGTAGCCAACTGGAGAGATCACTGGAAACAAAATTCAACCAGCGAAATAATTTGCGGACGATGTTCCAGGACACGATCTGGGCTCGGTCGAGACAGAAGAATGACTCCTTTCATCATGGGAAGCGCAGTACATTAAAATGCCGAAAGGTGCCTGGGGGCAATGAAGAGTGGGGGATCCAGGGCTCAGATTGGCTGGTACCCCGTCAGTTAGGGGCCTATGCATCAACCGGGGGAAGGGGGTATGTGTATAGCAGGTGGACGGCAGTCAAGGGGCAACTCGTAGAGGGGTGTAACAGGCTGGGACGGGGGGCACTCTCGTGGCGAGTTACGGAACTAAGTGCAGTTGGTTGCCGAGGCCGCCACGAGAGATCGCGGTGAAGGCACTGCACATAAGCTAGGACCAAAGGGGCGAAACTGGCGCTCCGAGACGAGAGGCTGGGGAAGTAGATGGGCTCGTGGTCGAGACATAGGTCGCAGAGAGCGCGAATGTGCCGCGCTCAGGTGGGTAAAGACGGAATTGAGATTTAAACTTTAGTTCACGATACCACTGAGAGGTACCGTTTGCGGTATGGCTGCGAAAAGGAAGACCTTGGTAGGAGCACTTCTCGGAAAAGGGATGGCGGTGTAAAGGGGGGGGGGGGGGGGGTTAATGCACAGTCAGTGGGAAAGCGGGGCTCCGGCCCGAGGCTACATGCCTGGCCGGGGTGTAACTTGGGCCGAGAGGCCTGACCTAACTCGCCTACCGCAGCTAAGTCTCAGGTCGGAAGCCGACCCTGAGAAGCTTGCCGAAGCACAGAACAAAACGTGAGTTCGTGACAGAAGGGATCAGGAGGTACTAGATAACACGCCAGGGCGTGTTCTGGCCGGTGGGAACTAAAGTCTGTCCAGCAGAGTCGGCTGGACAGGTTGGAACAGATACCGAAAGTTGCTGTAACAACCCACCTCTAGTTGGAACTAGAGGTGGGTCGAAAAGTATCAACCTGTTACTTTGGCAATGATACGCGCCTGTATCAGGAACGGCAAACGAGTACAATTGAATAGTATCAAGTACTTTAGTATCAGTTCAGAATTCGCCTGGAACAACACCACGGCCAATGTGCGCAGAACCCGATCGCAGATGACGGTCACTTAGGCGGAGCTTGTGAAAGGGGAGGGAGCAGGAACGACGAATAAGGGATAAAGAAGGGAAATAATGTAGGGGAGGAAGCGCAGGGGAAGGCGTTGAAGGAGAGGCGCAAAGCGAAATTTTTAAGAGTCGTTTGGTTATTGTCCCACATAAAAGTACGCTCAGAGCACAGTGCGTGCACAGACTCGTTCAATATTAAAACTAATGAAATTTTAATATTAAAAAGTACATTACTACAAGATATAATATTTATATTTGTGCACCTAACAGCTATGAAAATGCAAATAAATTCTCAGTTGACACTAATAACAGATGTAATCAACATTAGGACTTTTTTTTCCGAAAACAATTAGTAACTAGTGTTTTCATACATTAAAAGATTACGGTTTTATAAAAAATTAAAAATTAAAAAAAAAAAAACAGATACGTACATTAGTGAGCATACTATATCAATGTTTACGTTTCAAATGTTTATTCAGATTAGTCGATGATGATTTATAACTCAGTTTTTGTTTACACAAATTACAATTAGCAAACTCATTATTTTCCGTAAAAAAAATTCCACACAAATGAAGTCTTTTTCCTGCACTTATCCATTCCTTATTTCACTATAAAGATACTAACTACAAAGCATGACAGCCCGCAACAATGTACATGGTGATACACGGCCAGGATGAACAGTGAATGTTGAACTTATTGATACTGGCTGTATCAGGCGGGCATGAGAGTAACAGAGGTAGAGAATTACCGGGCGTGATAAATAATGTATCAGATTCTCTTTCCGGTCGCACGGTCTGCGTACGCGGAGCTTTGTTGCTTCCTGGGACCGTCTGATATATAAGTGTCAGAGACTTGTAACTAGGTACATTAACAAGAGTCTAGCGGCAGCAATGCTACCTTCCTGCAACTGGCTGCAAATTCCGATCCTCTCCGAAGTTGGCCGATCGGGAGCGCCTACCCCCTGGAAGTTTTTTTATTTTTACGTGCGCGTTTTTTCTCTCCAGTATAAAAATGCCACAGACTGTTTAGTGGATGGTTGGTTATAGTATTAGGTAAGTATAGCTACATTAAAAATACTGTAAAATAATTTTATGGTTGCTTAGCAAATAACTTTTTAATATGTAGCTATCCAGCGCTAGGAAACCGTTTACATGATTTCCAAGTATCTTTAATGTAACTATCCTAACCAAATCAACCGTCCACAAAGTTTTAAAGTATTTATAATGTAGCTAACCTAACCTAATTGACCATTAGTTATGTCCTTACCTGAAAATTACAATTTAATTAATAAATTTACTTTTATTTGCATTCATTATTCAAATATATTTAATACTTTTGAATTTATATGTACTCGTATTTATTTTTACAAGTACAAAAAAAAAACCTCGCACCTGCCGGGATTTGAACCGTCAACCTTTCTACTAGGTTTCAGCACCGCTGAGCGTCCAGCCACGAGGCCATATTTGCTAATTGGAAGTTTCAGATGATATATATGATCGTGCCGCCGGCCCCGGAACGGGCCAGTTGCCAGTTACCGGTTGCAGGGGGGTAGCATTGCTGCCGCTAGACTCTTCTGGTACATTACTGTATCAGTATAGGGTTGGAGCAGATACCGAAATTTGATGTAACAACCCACCTCTAGTTGGAATAGAGGTGGGTCGAAAAGTATCAACCTGATACTTTGTTACTGATACGCGCCTGTATCAGGAACGGCAAACGAGTACACTTGAAAAGTATCAGAGACTTTAGTATCAGTTCAGAATTCGCCTTAAACAACACTACGGCCAATGAGCGCAGTACCCGATCGCAGATGACGGTCACTTGGGCGGAGCTTGTGAAAGGGGAGGGAGCAGGAACGACGAATAAGGGATAAAGAAGGGAAAGAATGTAGGGGAGGAAGCGCAGGGGAAGGCGTTGAAGCCTTGAAGGAGAGGCGCAAAGCGATATTGTTTCAAGCAGGGCTGCCACTCATGGGTTTTTCAACCCAGATATGGGTTTTTCCAATGGTGTTTGGGTTTCTGGGTTTTTAAATAATGAATTCCAACAATTCTAGGTTTTTTATAATTTTAATTATTTTTATACCTAAAACAATAATAAAGGTAGTAGCTACTGTATCTGTTGCAATATCTGTTTGATAAATGCAAACAAGTCTGTGTGTTTCACACACAAAAATACATATAAACACAAAACTAGTTTTCAAGAAGCTAAGTCGAATATTAAATTAGACACATTCTTCAAAGAGGCTTGCAGAACACAAAACCAATGCAACAATTAACCTTCAAACCAATCTTGTAGAATCAGACTCTGAATAAAGACTAACGTACATGATGCAGTTTTATAAAAACAATTACCGGTTTAAAGGATGCAGTGATGGTGTTTGTTTTGTCATGTATATATTTGTAGGTTTTTTTATGATATGTGCTGGTCCAAGAATTACTTATACAGCCATTTTGCTGCAGTGTAATTTTCTTGTATTGGTTGTATTTAACCGTTTTCAGTCTTGTAAGGTAATTAATTGTTTTATATTAAAACCAGTTATGTTTATATTTTTGAATTAGTACGCAAACATTTTCAACGATAGCATTTTAGACGCATCTGGGTTTTTTACCCATGTGTCTGGGTTTTTTTTGTAGGTTATCTAGGTTTTTCATGAATATCAGAGTGGCAGCCCTGGTTACAAGTCATTTTGTTTATTGTCCTATTTCAAAGTACGCTCAGTGCGCAGTGCGTGCACCGTCTCGTTCAATAATAAAACTAATGAAATTTTAATATTAAAAAGTACATTAATACAAGATATAATATTTATATTTGTGCACCTAACAGCTATGAAAATGCAAATAAATTCTCAGTTGACACTAATAACAGATGTAATCAACATATGGACTTTCTTTTTTCGAAAACAATTAGTAACTAGTGTTTTTATACATTAAAAATTCACGATTTTATCAAAAATAAAAAATAAAAAAACAGATAGGTACATTAGTGAGCATACTATATCAATGTTTTTTCAAATGTTTCTTCAGATTAGTCGATGATTTATAACTCCGTTTTTGTTTACACAAATTACAATTAGCAAACTCATTATTTTCCGTGAAAAAATTCCACACAAATGAAGTTTTTTTCGTGCACTTATCAATTCCTTATTTCACTATAATGATACTAACTACAAAGCATGACAGCCCGCAACATGGTGATACACGGCCAGGACGAACTGCAGAGAATGTTGAACTGATTGATACTGGCTGTATCGGGCGGGCATGAGAGTATCAGAGGTAGAGAATTACCAGGCGTGATAAATAATGTATCAGATTCTCCTTCCGGTCGCACGGTCTGCGTACGCGGAGCTTTGTTGCCTCCTGGGTAGAGGTGGGTCAAAAAGTATCAACCGTATACTTTGGCACTGATACGCGCCTGTATCAGGAACGGCAAACGAGTACACTTGAAAAGTATAAGAGACTTTAGTATCAGTTCAGAATTCAGCTGGAACAACACCACGGCCAATGAATACAGTACCCGATCGCAGATGACGGTCACTTGGGCGGAGCTTGTGAAAGGGGAGGGAGCAGGAACGACGAATAAGGGATAAAGAAGGGAAAGAATGTAGGGGAGGAAGCGCAGGGGAAGGCGTTGAAGCCTTGAAGGAGAGGCGCAAAGCGATATTGTTACAAGCAGGGCTGCCACTCATGGGTTTTTCCACCCAGATCTGGGTTTTTCCAATGGTGTTTGGGTTCCTGGGTTTTTAAATAATGAATTCCAACAATTCTAGGTTTTTTATAATTTTAATTATTTTTATACCTAAAACAATAATAAAGGTAGTAGCTACTGTATCTGTTGCAATATCTGTTTGATAAATGCAACAAGTCTATGTGTTTCACACACAAAAATACATATAAACACAAAACTAGTTTTCAAGAAGCTAAGTCGAATATTAAATTAGACACATTCTTCAAAGAGGCTTGCAGAACACAAAACCAATGCAACAATTAACCTTCAAACCAATCTTGTAGAATCAGACTCTGAATAAAGACTAACGTACATGATGCAGTTTTATAAAAACAATTACCGGTTTAAAGGATGCAGTGATGGTGTTTGTTTTGTCATGTATATATTTGTAGGTTTTTTTATGATATGTACTGGTCCAAGAATTACTTATACAGCCATTTTGCTGCAGTGTAATTTTCTTGTATTGGTTGTATTTAACCGTTTTCAGTATTGTAAGGTAATTAATTGTTTTATATTAAAACCAGTTATGTTTATATTTTTGAATTAGTACGCAAACATTTTCAACGATAGCATTTTAGACGCATCTGGGTTTTTTACCCATGTGTCTGGGTTTTTTTGTAGGTTATCTAGGTTTTTCATGAATATCAGAGTGGCAGTCGTTTTGTTTATTCTCCTACTTCAAAGTACGCTCAGTGCGCAGTGCGTGCACCGTCTCGTTCAATAATAAAACTAATGAAAATTTAATATTAAAAAGTACATTAATACAAGATATAATATTTATATTTGTGCACCTAACAGCTATGAAAATGCAAATAAATTCTCAGTTGACACTAATAACAGATGTAATCAACATATGGACTTTCTTTTTTCGAAAACAATTAGTAACTAGTGTTTTCATACATTAAAAGATTACGGTTTTATAAAAAATTAAAAATTAAAAAAAAAAAAACAGATACGTACATTAGTGAGCATACTATATCAATGTTTACGTTTCAAATGTTTCTTCAGATTAGTCGATGATTTATAACTCAGTTTTTGTTTACACAAATTACAATTAGCAAACTCATTATTTTCCGTGAAAAAATTCCACACAAATGAAGTCTTTTTCGTGCACTTATCCATTCCTTATTTCACTATAAAGATACTAACTACAAAGCATGACAGCCCGCAAAATGGTGATACACGGCCAGGACGAACTGCAGTTCTGCAGTGAATGTTGAACTGATTGATACTGGCTGTATCAGGCGGGCATGAGAGTAACAGAGGTGGAGAATTACCGGGCGTGATAAATAATGTATCAGATTCTCCTTCCGGTCGCACGGTCTGCGTACGCGGAGCTTTGTTGCCTCCTGGGACCGTCTGATACAGAAGTATCAGAGACTTGTACCTAGGTACATTACTGTATCAGTATCAGGTTGGGACTGATACCGAAAATTGCTGTCCTAACCCACCTCTACAATGCTGTATCAGTATCAGGTTGGAACAGATACCGAAAATTGCTGTAACAACCCATCTCTAGTACAATGCTGTATCAGTAACAGGTTGGAGCAGATACCGAAAATTGCTGTAACAGCCCGCATTTAGAATAAGTATGTGCATATTAGAGCTGTAGCAAACCGTATGTATTCGTTACTGAGTAACGGGTGCGGCATCTAGTAACGAGTAACGAAACGTTACACACAAATGCATTTCGTTACTCGCATCTTTCGTATGTTTCACGCATGCGCGCGCGAATTCGTTACAAAGAACGATGTTTGTTTATTAATAGTAAAAGTATAATTTGGAAATTCGTCGTCCAAGTTTTTTACTGTTTATTAAAGGTATTGTGTGTGTAGACAAAGTTTTAGATTCGAACAGAAACAACGTAAGAAAGTATTTTTTACAAATTATAAATATGTATGTTTTTGTTTTTTATAAACGCGTATTTTCACGTTTTATGTTCTTATCTTAAAATATATATTATAATAAAACCGCTCTAATGAGAGTTAATTGTTTCTTGGTTATCAAAAGCTGTTAATTATCAAATATTTTTAATTGTTTATATTCGATTTATTTTTATTTACGCGACGTCATACTGTACGCGTACGAAATACGACTCGATTCGATGCTGTTGCATAACATAGCATGTGCCATGACATGCGGTATCAGAAGTAACGAGTAACGATACGAAAGTAACGAGTATTAAATGTTATAGTAACGAATACATACGGGTACACATTTTTTCGTTACTTTTACACCTCTAGTGCATATATCCCCCAAGCGAGGGAAACAAATATTTAAAGCGTTTGTTATTGGTAGGCGCAAGAAGTTATCATGCTTGCTCGAATTTTAATCTAACAAGGCAGCAAAATGTTTGGAAAAAATTATCTACGTAGACATTAAATTCTTAAAATTCCTTTCCATAAATCAGGCCGTAAAGCGAGAATATATTGTCTAAATAGCTTTTATTAAATTGTTGGAAAAATTTTATTATATAGCTTAAAATTTTAAATGATTCAATAGTCAACAAAGATTTACTTGCAGTGAATTCTAGTGAGCAATATAGAACTACGTGTGATATGTGATTATATGTATGTATCAAAAAATAAATTGCTTATTTTTTTAAAATTATCATCGGCAATATTTAAAAATCATCAATGTTAAATTTTGTATTCTAGTTTCGTATTATAAATATGTTTGCAACATAATAAGACATTAATTTCCTAACTCGTTACCGAAATTATATGTTACACTTTACTGTCAAATATTTAAATACTCCCTAACTATATGTTTCAATGTTTCCTATTTATCTTTGTTGTCAAAAAGGTCTTTACTAATATATTAAAGTGGTTATAACATTTATGCTTTTGTCAGACCTCATTTAATATTTTGACAATGTTAAAGTAATGTTTTAACCAACAATTTTAGCTAAATGTTGTTGCAATGTTTTCATTATCCTGAAGGCAAATAAAAATATTAATAAATAATGGAGCATCAAATATCAAAACTAAAACATTAAATAAAGAGAATATTAAAAATTTTAATATTTATAAATTTTGAAATTAAATGGCAAACACCAATGTATGAATGAATAATGTTAATTAAACTTTTACAAAATGTTCCTAAAACATGGGTGTTATTAGTATAAAGCTTTAAGGGCGGAGGGAGTGAAACTAATATTTTACGATTTGGTACAAACGTGAAACAAACACTTTTTGAATAAATAAATAAATAAATAAATATTGGGAATTATTTGTAGAATTAAAAAAAATAAGTAGTGATGGTGGTTGTAAAAATATTTAACACAACTACTGATGATGCTTATATGAGTAAGCATGCAAATACCTGAGCTGCTTAGAGAGTGTCTCACATTGCTCCTCAAGACACGATATGTTCGCTTTGCGCATGCCCTGAGCTACCAAAAGTTCTCGCCGTTCGGTCTCGAGGCAATGCATCCTTTTGCCAATTTCCATGGCAGTCTTCTCTAGTCGTGCGTGTTCTGCCACTTGCATGTCTGTAGCCACGCGTAGGCGATGGCGCAGTGAATCGCGCTCTTCTTTCAATCGATCAACATCAGCCCGTGCCACGTCACGCTGCCTCTCGAGACGATTTATTACAGACTGAACCGACATCCCTGGAACTTCCATAGCACTAAGTTCTTCTGGTTATCATTCCTGTAAAACAGTTATTTTTAATTTCATTTAAGGTTAAATTTATAAACTAAATCAAAAGGTTTGTGTATAATTCATTAAAATTAATTATAATAACTATTGACGTCGTCCCGACCATGGCCTCTAAGCCCGTGCTCAGCACCGCTAGTACCAGATCCCATTTTCGGAGCACACCCCTAGCCCAGCAGGAATGAGTCAGGCGAGCGCCTCGGGCGTGACCCCAATGGACTCAAAGAGACTTAAGGGCACGGAACCCCGGGGGCTCGAACCCAAAAAACAATTAAGGGACAAGAAACAAGGACACTATTATTAATTCACAGGCATTAAACAAGTGTGTCGTAGCCACTCCATGCGAGCACTGCACGCACGGAGCAGACAACGAACCTCATTAACATTCACCGCTGCCACTGGCCTTAATTAAAGTGCCCGTGACAATGATCAAGACGGATTAGGAGAAATCCCACTAATACAGTTAACAGGGAGACAATGTGTTAATAAATTTACAGTCGCCAACTTGATGCCACAATTCAAATAATTAAGTACTCTAAAACAATTGTTAAGCCTTAAGCACCCAGTTACCAGGTGCTACCTTTTAATTGGGCACATGGAACGTGTTTTAGCTTATAATAGAGCAAATTAAGTTAATGTAAGTTTTTGGCGCTGACTCACAAAGGAGGTGAAAGATTCCCTCCCTTGCGAGGCGGCCATGTTCGGCAGTCTCCAACCACTCCGCGCAGGGTCAAGACGTGTGTCCGTGAGCATCCTTCCACTTTGTTCCACCGATCGTTCATTCTGTAGTCACTTTAATATTTAAACCTTTTCTTGTACTTCATTGCTGCTCACGTCGTCTCGGCGTGTATTGTAAAATGATCATGTAATATCAAATTCAACATTTAAGTCCAAAACTGTTGGGAACTGTTTTCCCGCACTACACGCGTCTTGGCTGGAGGTCGCGCGGCGCTCTAGCGCCAGTTTCCGTCGTGAGCTCACAGGAGTCGGTCGCTCTGCGAACGCAGAGCCTACAGTTTTCGCACAACTTACAGTTCATCGCCATAGTCGTAAGTTTACCAAGTCTTTTCAATTAGCTCTGCGCCCGACCCCACTTAGCCGTACGTTCTTACGTGCGGTTCTGCGCTTAAACATTTAAATTCCAACCGGGATATTTCTGCATATTACGTAACTTTCACGTTCAAAGCATTCGGACAGTGGACTTGAGCCACGCATTTTCCAGGTTTCGACACCAGTGAATCATTTTTTAAAGGCTTCTATCTTTGAATATATATACTGTATAGAAGTCGCCAGCCCAGGTTAAAATTTCTAATACGGTTTTGAGGTAGTTGGTTAATTCACCGCCGCAATCGCCACCATCTCTAGGGCATCGACTTGTGGTGGTCCCTAGCGGACAAGTGTCGAACTCTTCAAACACCCCTTCCCCCTCACGATGAACGACCATGAGCTGCAGTGAATAATGGATGGGGGGGGGGGGGGCGGGTAATGACAGCAGGCGACAGTGCTGAGCTCTAACGTGTAAATAACAACTAAGACGATACAGGGCATTACGGCAGCGCACTGCAGCGGTGAAGTTCCCAAGCTGCTCATCATACGCTTCTGAAAAAGTAGAGTAAATCCTATCCACTCGCGACTTCTATACAGTATATATATTCAAAGCTTCTAGCAAGTCTTGAGTGTCATTGTGTACTAACTCTTTAATATACGTGTCTTCTATTTAGCTTGACATCCCTCGGCCTATGGTCCCTAATTTCCTGTCTGCGAAATGTCCTGCTTTGCCCATGTAGCTCTCGTCGGTGAGGAAGTGAGTTCAGGCCAACGTGGCCGGGACCGGAAAATACGGGACCTGGAAGGAACGTTGCGTAGGTAGGGGAAACAACGTGATGTCCGTTTTCACGAGCCTCTTTTAATTCCGTAAAGAAATCCTGCCGCAGCCTGGACGGCACGTCGCGGAACGAGCGTCCTCCCCGCCCCGACCCGGACTCCCAGAAATAAGTCTCGTCCTCAAGATTCAACCCGAAACGACAGAGAGGGTAACTCTGTAGTGAGTTGTACCGGTTACGAAAGTTCTGGGTAGATATACAACGCGTACGCGGCCCGTCACGTATGCGGATAAAGGTCCAGTAAGTACACGTACTGACCAAGAGAGTTCAGTGGTTCGAAAAGGCACATACACGGCCTATGACGTATGCGGCAACAGTCCCGAAAAGATCCGTAAAACTGAGAAAAGTCCAGCGGTATAACGAATGCGGATAATAGCAGCTCGGCTGCCGAGACAGTCCCGTGACGTTATCACTGACTGCGAACTCAGAGTAAATAACGCGTCTCCCGAGCGGAGCGGAGCGCACGTCTACTCGCTCTTCGTCTGGTTCGCCACTGCCCTCCTCCGCCTGCTAGCGGGCCACGGAGGAGGTGAGGGGAAATCGGCCGGCATGGGAGCAGCCCGCCTTGCGGTGCGCCAGGCTGCAGTTACATGGCTGACATAACCCTAGCATAAACACATAATTCAGGCTGAAGGCCACAAAGGGGGCACTCAAAAACTTGTTAATGTAAGTTTACACGTAAGTGACTCGGGCACTCCTGAGTCGCACTTTCCTTGGGCGGGGGTTTTAATAAAAAGTGGCATTACTATTAAATTAGGTCTGATTTTTAATGAATTGGGGTCTAGGTGTTTGATTAATTAAGCATGTCCCTTGGTTCTACCTGGTCCTCAGGGGCTCGCCTGACTCGGGTGGGCCATTGCTAGGGGTTGCATTCCGTTAGCGGGGTCGGATACTGGCGGTTGTAGGTCGGGTTTTGGGGTGGCCTTCGGCCGGACGACGTCACGTGTATCAGTCTTAATAAAGTGCAGTATCTTTTCAGTCTGTTTCCCTTTATTTTGCCCATAAGATCATTTTCAATTTAATATTTTGTCAAAACTTAATCAGGCAGCGGGAGTGTCATCACTTGACTCGAAGAAAGGTCACTGGGACGCCACTTCCATATCCTTGGAGTGGAAGTTGATATTGCGAATACAACTCGATACAAAAACTCTTGTAGCCAGGCTTTTCAATCAACTGATTAAAACAGAAATTCATAATTTACACTTTACATTCCGCATAATCTGTCTTCCTCGATTAAGATTATAAAAAATAACTTAACTGACAACAATGACAGATATAATATTGCAGAGGGTGGCCCAGGCTTTAATTAAGGGCCAAGGAGGAGTGGCATTTATTTTATTTGCCCTTTATGATTTTTTTCATACAATAGAAAATTTTCTCTCTAGAATAATCTGCCGTCGCCCGGGTTCTCGTGTTCAAGACTCGGCGGTGTTCCTAGCGGGAAGGCTGTGCTGTTGCGGGGAAACGTGCCCGGGAGGGCGCCAGGTTAACGTGGGGGTTAGCCACGAGGTGGGTCGTGAGGTTCGAGAGCCCCTGCGTGGTCCACTAGGAACTGCGGCAGTGATGATGATGCTAGGGATCCCTAATGCTTGTTGCCCCACTGGCCCTACACAGCATAGGACGATGATCCCTAGCTGGATGGGTGAGGTTTTTAGAAATAATGTACATGATTTTGCAGTAGTTCACACGTCGCGCACAGGGGGTGCGGAGTGGGTTTTGATTACATTGGCAAACTACACGACACTTACAGTCACACGAATTCCCTAACATAAAATACATTGTCCATTACACACTAGGTGCTCTGACGCGCCGCCACTAACGTTATGCCCTCACGCTAGTTGCAGTCGAGGGAGAGTGTTTGATTAGAGTCGGCTAATCTCGTAATTGGTAAACGGCGACGCGCGGGCCCATCTGCGTGGACCGCGGCTCGCTATTAAATTAAGAACACGTCTACGATTGGATGTAGCCAGTGCCTGTGCACTTGTCGATTAATCAAAAGTCTGTGGTGGCGGGAGTCGGCCCGTACCGTATATTGCACGGCCCCACGTAATGCGTTGTGTGGGGCGTGTTAAATTGACGCGGCTGGGTTAGGCCCTACACCGGAAAAAGCCCGGGCGCACACGGGGAGTATTTAAAAAAGGTTTTGAAGTTGGACTATAATTACCAGATTGAAGTTCGATGGATACAAAGAGATGATGGCTCCCCGTGGGACGTGCGTCCTTCCCTGTCCGCGAGTCGCGCTGTACTGGCGTCTGGCCCTGACGCGAGGGGAGGGGTGAGCTCCCTGTCGCATCAGAGTTTATAAAGTTCCGTTATTCGTACAATTTTATATAATTAACTAAATTTAAGTGGCTCTAAATTTACACAATAAAACATGATGATTTATTTAATATGAATATGTTTTAGAAATGACGTTTAATAAATTTGTGTAAAATAAGTTTGAATTATTAGAGTCATACTGGAGACTGTTTGTTTCTTGATAACGACTCCAGTGGCGAATAATAAATGCTAATTTGGGTGATTTGAATTACGTCACATTTTAAACTGTTGAATTGAGGCTGAAGGCCGCAAGGGTTGCACTCACAGCTGTTTTAGTAGAAAACTACTCGTGAGTGACCCGGGCACTCCTACGTCGCACTTGTGTTGCACGGTGTTATTAATTCAAAGTGGCGGGTTCATTAAAGTTTAGTGAATTTACTGTGTAACAGATTTAGTTTGTCTTGCCGATTACGTTAAGGGCGTTGAAAATACCTAAGTCCAGCGGCGCTCGCCTGACTCGGGTGGGCCATGGCTAGGGGCGCGTTCCGTTAGCGGGGTCGGATACTGGCGGTTGCAGGTCGGGCTTTAGGGTGGCCTTCGGCCAGACGACATCAACTCTTAAGTGTATAGATTACTAAATGTTTGATTAAATCATCAGAATCTAAACCTACTAACTTAAAATTACAAGGCTAATAATTAAAATCACAGCATGAAAAGAAATAGTTTGAATTCATGCTTTAATGCAATATGTAAAGCTGTACTTCATCGTGTAAGCAAAATATTGTTTTTCTGTCACTGACAAAATCACTATAAGAAAATTCAAACCACCCTAATTATAAATTAGAATACTGTGGTGTAAGGTGCATGTTCTGACCACCATGGCTAACCACACTCCACACAAAAAGTTTTCCACTCTGACTATGTAAATTTGAACATTCACATAAAAAAAAATTTTGGATGTGAAAAATGTTTATGTTAATAAACTCTCCAAAACATTGTAACGATACCGCATTTATTATCACATAGAAAAACCAATTACCTTAAAATTTTAATTAGCTACATTTCTTTCTAAAATAAAAATTTGCTAAGATAATTTTTAATTTACTTTTATGTAAAATGCTACAATATTTTGCATTAATGTATTTTTAAGAATAAGTAAAATACAATTGACAATTCTTTACATAACCAATTGTATATATATGATATTGTTACCTTTGTCAAGTATCACCGATGGTTATTTTTTAAAAACTTGTGTATTCCCTGGCTATGTAAAAAAACAAACATTTTTTCCAGTGACATAAATAATTTAAGTGTTTTAATAAAACGAATTTCTGTAGCAAGTTTCTACATTACGGAAAGTAAACACCAGATAATAGCAAATAAATAAATATATATTATTCTCTATAAAGGCAGAGAATTAATTTTTTTTGCGAAACCACAGAAAAAAATGTTTAGTGGGTAAAGCCCCGTAAAACTGTCTAATTTTCGTCCCAAAATTTTCCAATATATTATGTCAATTAAAGTTGAAGGTTTATGACATCACAGCCAAGTTGTATAAATTGGATTATTTGAATTTTTTAATAAAATATTTTGCATTTAAATTGAGTTTTAAAATATTATGAATGTTGGATGCAAACGGCCAATCAAAATCGTCCCTAGCAAAAACGAAAATGAATATTTCCGTCTAATCGATTCTTAAAAATGGTAAAACCTTATAGCCTAATAAAAAAAAACTAATAGCTCAAATAATGTTAGTATGAGTGTCTTAATATGTCAAACATTTTATGCATAAAAATAAAATTATGCTTCTTTCATTTAAAAGATTTTCAGAATATTTTTTTTTATAACGAATATTATTGTGATAAAATTTTATAAAGGTTCCAAAAATTAAAAAATGCCCAAATATAACAATAAGTTTAAAATTTATTTCTAGCAATGTGATGTATTATTTAATTTAATAATTGAGAATGAATATTGAAATGTTTTAAATAACTCAGTGATTAGTGTACATGATTTAAAACCAATGTATTTTGATTTTCACTTCCTAGTGTGCCCAGGTCATTTATGGGGCCGGGAATAACCCAGACTTTTTTTAATTTTACCCACTGCAATTTTATTGCTAATGGCATTGGCTGACTTTAGAGATAGAACTTTGCCATCACCCAACCTCTGTGAAAGGCCCGGGGGGTACCTGATGGGCGCTACGGGCGTCGCGATGCTCTTGTTGTCCGGAGGGGCGCCAGGCTAGCGGGCTGCTAGGCCGTTGGTGTGGGGTCGTGGGTATTCTTCCCCCGCGTACCCCGCCAGGTACACGGCTTGAATGTAACCTGAATGGTTCTACCTTGACTGTGAAGGCCTCTCGGCCATGTGGAGGACGGGGAATTACGAAAAATGATATACGAGTTGGCGAGAATACATTTAATTTGGGAGTTTCAGCGGGGGTCCATTTGGGTACACGGTACACTCTACAAGTCCGCTCCGCGGTTCAGTCCCGCTACAAAAATTCTCACCAACACTAAACACAACACTACGTGACAATGGTTACCGCGGCTGTCTCGCGGGACGTGGGTCGATGCTCGCTGGAGAAGGCCAGCGCCGAAAGTAAATGGGTGCTGGAAGGGGGGGGGGGGGGGGCTCGATGAAAGTTCGGCGAAACACTTACGTGAGTGATACGATACGCAGCGCGGTCTCATGATGAAGACGGTCGGGATAGGCTCGGTTCCGTAAAATACGGGCCGTGTCGAAATGGGCAACAATGAATTAATAAGAGGTTTTAAATTTAAAGATTTAGTACAGAATAAAATAATCAAAGAAAGAAAACTTGGATGCTGCCCACAGACACACGTCTGTTCCTGGCGCGGAGTGGTTTGAGACTGCCGAACATGGCCGCCTCGCAAGGAAGAGAAACTTTCTCTTCTTTGTGAGTCGGCGTCAAAAAACTTATATTAATTGAATTTACTCTATTACCAGTTAAAACATGTTCCAGGTGCCCAATTAAAATGTAGCACCTGGTAATTGGGTGCTTAAGGCTTAACAATGGTTTTAATGTATTTAATTATTTAAATTGTGACATCAAGTTGGCGACTTTAAATTTACTAACATATTGTCCCACTGCGAATTGTTTTAGAGGGATTTCTCCTATTCTGACTTGATCATAGTCACGGGCATTTTAATTAAGGCCAGTGGCCACGGTGACTGTTAATGAGGTTTGTTGTCTGCTCCGTGCGTGGTGTACTCGCCCGGAGTGGCTACGACGCACTTATTACATGTCGGGTAATTAGTAATTTCGTACTAAAGGCTTTTCCCGTAATTGAATTATGGGTTCGAGCCTCCGGGGTTCCGTACCTTTAAATTTCATTATGTCTATTGGGGTCACGCCTGAGGCGCTCGCCTGATTCAATCCGGCTGGGCAAGGGGCACGCTCCGAAAACGGGATACGGTACCGGCGGTGCGGAGCACGGGCTTAACGACCATGGTTGGTACGACATCAAACGCCCCCCCCCCCCCCAGTGGAAGCCCGTCACCGCCCCGTGTTTCAGCTCCCGCGGTACGACGACCCCCTAGCACACCCGGCACCCTTCGACACGCGATCCCATGGCGCGTGGCGCCTTAGCACTAGCGGCGCATGAGGTGCTGATGCAGGCGGATGCCGCCTCGGTCGCTGCGTGGGCAGCTGGGCTGGGAGGCGGCGCCGCGGCGCGTGAGGTGTCAGTGCAGGCGGACGCTGCCCCGGTCACTGCATGGGCAGCTGGGCTGGGAGGCAGCGCCGCGGTGCATGGAGTGTCGGCGCAGGCGGACGCCGCCTCGGTCGCTGTGTGGGGTGGCGTGACGAGACTGCCCAGGACGTACTCGGCCAGGTGGGCCGGGGATCGGCGCTGCCGTCGGGGGTGCTCTCGCGAGCTACTTTCCTCGGGGCACTCCCCCGCGACCTTCATTACCCAGTGCCGGGAACGGCGGGGTCGGCCCCTTCTCTGCCGGCGTGGTGTGGTGTATGTCCCTGCGGGCTCCTCTTGCCACGTGTAGGGCTAGCTCTCGGGGGCTTTCCCTGAGTCGGGGCTGCTGTGGAGCAGGGTACCTCGCGGGGGTCATGTTCTGTGTTCATTTCCGGTCCTCCGGGAGGGTGTGCGTCGGGAGGAGTCTCAAGCCCGTCGGTAGCTGTGCTGGCATGTGTGGGGGGCAGGATCTTGTTTACCTCAGCCTAGTGAGCGGGGGGGACGTCGATGCGCACGTCCAATAGGGCCAGTACCGTGTCCTGGTGGAGGGGCGTCTGTCCTAGGGCGTATACTACACATCTCTCCGCCCGCCCCAGGATGAGGCGGGGAGGTTCCAGCGCTAAGACCGCGTCTTGCTGGGCTAGCCAGGAGAGTCCCAGCACCACCTCCTCGCGCAAATCCTGCACCACCACCGCAGATACACAACTGTCCGATTCTCTGGTACTCACCGCGATCTCGGCGTGTCCCAGCATCCGCCTGGTGTGCGTCGTGGTGGCCAAGAGTAGCTCGCCGCCGCCCGGTCGTAACGCACCTGCGGGCACGAGCGAGGGCCGCACGAAGACGTCGCTCGCTCCGGTGTCGACGAGCGCGGCGGCCGGCCATCCATTGACCTCCACGGGGATGCGGAACAAGTTGTCCAGCGGACGGTCCAGCTGTCCCAAGGTCGGGAGGGCGTGTCCTGTGAGCGCGCGGCTGTGGGCGGGTGCGGGGGGGAGGGCGCCCTATACCTGGGGCCGGCGGGCTGGCGCATTGCGGTGAGGGTGGGCGCGGCGGTGTGGCGGGTCGCGTCGCCCGGAATCCCCGCGGGCACTCACTGTGCCAGTGACGTTCGCCGCGCGGGTACCCCAAGTGACACAGAGGGACGTGTTCCCATTCCGTGGCGTCCTGCGGCGGTCGCTCCACACGCCAAGATGGCGGCGCCTCAAAGGCTCGTGGTCCTCTGGGCTGGTTTAGGGGCGTGTCCCGTGGTGCCGTGTTCTGCCGGGCATCCGGTGGTCTGTCATTCCCTCGGGCGTTCGCGGCGGGCCGCGCTTGCGGCCCCGCTGAAAGTTGCGCTCTGTCTCGCGTGCTTCCTGCATATAATCTGCTACGCCACCGGCGTGGTAGCATCGCAGGAAGGGTTGCAGCTCGTCTCTCATCAAGCTCGTGATGACGGGCAGGACCCCGGACAGGTCGGTGCCGGGTGAGATGCGGCGGAACAGTTGTGTTCTCGTGGCTATTAACGCCTCGACTGCTTCGTCGTCCCTCTGCCGTGTCCCATAGAAGTGGGCGGAACACTCGACACGGGGCGATCCGGTGTCGAATCGGTGGCTGAACTCGTTCGCGAATTCGCTCCACGGCATTGCGAATCTTCCCCACGTGCTCCACCAGCTCCAGGCGGTCCCTCGTAGCTGATCGCTAACCCTCTCTGTCTATTCGGACTGGTGCATCCAGCACCTGATTAGGCGCTCTTCGCACAGCCTCAGGAAATCCCTCGGATCCTCATGCGGGGCTCCGGTGAACTCCGGCAGAATCACTCTGCTGGGTAGCAGGGCTCATGCCAGGTCCTCCAGGACGAGCCACGCGCATTTGGCCTCGGTCGTCTCCGGCACGTGCGTCGCATGGTCGGTGTGCGAGCTCCAGTCGCTGGTGCGGGTGGTCGGTGGTGCGGGGGTCGCCGGTGTGTGGTGGCCCAGCAAGGGGGTGTTGTTCACTGGTGGTGTTCTCACCTGTGACTGCGTCTCCGTGCTGTTGTGCCACAGTTCCAGAAGCTCTTCGGTCTTGATCCTGTCCGCCATCGCGTTGCGCAGGGTTTGATGTGGATATCTAGCCGGCGCGCGCACGTGGCTCTGTTGACAAACATTCTCCCGGCGGTTGGTGAGGGGAGAGAGGGTTTGGCGCTTGCCCTGATTCGGGCTGCTTGCCGAGAGGCTCCCGGACAGCCGCACAAAAGGGAGAGCCGAGACTGGCCACTGCGAAGGGGGGATGCGGATAGCCGTGTGTAGCGGCGGCCGAGAGCGCCCGGACAGCCGCACAAAGCGTAGAGCGCGAGGATGTGAAGGTTCATGACGGGGGGGGAGGGGTTCGCGGGCGAGGATGTTCGCTGTAGAACCAAAGGGTAGGGGTGGGGGTGAAAGTGAAAGTTGGCGAGGGTCGGCGTGGGCGGTGACGCGCTCTTCCGGGTGGTCCCTTTGTCGCTGCTCCTCTGAGCACCAAATTCCACAGCGCGCGTTCAAAATGGCCGTCTTCTGTCCCCTTTGTCAAAACTTGGTGCGTTTTTCGTGATTTTTGTCTGTATTTAGGCCCAACGTAAGGGTGCCATTTGCAGTCACCCGACCTCTGTGAAAGGCCCGGGGGGTACCTGACGGGCGCTACGGGCGTCGCGATGCTCTTGTTGTCCGAAGGGGCGCCAGGCTAGCGGGTTGCTAGGCCGTTGATGTTGGGTCATGGGTACTCTGCCCCGCGTGCCCCGCCAGGTACACGGCTTGAATGTAACCTGACTCGTTCTCCCTTGGTTGTGAAGGCCGCTCGGCCGTGTGGAGGACGGGAGATTACGGAGAATGATCGTATACGAGTTGGTGAGAATACATTTAATTAGGGAGTTTCACCGGGGGTCCATGTGGGTACACAGTACACTCTACAAGTCCGCTCCGCGGTTCAGTCCTGCTACAAAAATTCTCACCAACACTAAACACAACACTACGTGACAATGGTTACCGTGGCAGTCTCGCGGGACGTGGGTCGATGCTTGCTGGAAACGGCCAGCGCCGAAAGTTAACGGGTGCAAGGGGGAGGGGGGGCTCGATGAACGGGCTCCTAAGTTCGGCGAAACACTTACGTGAGTGATACGATACGCAGCGCGGTATCACGATGAAGACGGTCGGGATAGGCCCGGTTCCGTAAAATACGCGCCGAGTCGACGTGGGTAGCGATGAATTAATAAGAGGTTTTAAATTTAAAGATTCAGTACAGAATAAAAATAATCAATGAAAGAAACTTGAATGCTGCCCACGGACACACGTCTGTTCCCGGCGCGGAGTGGTTTGAGACTGCCGAACATGGCCGCCTCGAAAGGAAGAGAAACTTTTTTCTTCTTTGTGAGTCGGCGTCAAAAAACTTATATTAATTGAATTTACTCTATTACCAGTTAAAACATGTTCCAGGTGCCCAATTAAAATGTAGCACCTGGTAATTGGGTGCTTAAGGCTTAACAATGGTTTTAATGCATTTAATTATTTAAATTGTGACATCAAGTTGGCGACTGTAAATTTACTAACATATTGTCCCACTGCGAATTGTTTTAGAGGGATTTCTCCTATTCTGATTTGATCATAGTCACGGGCATTTTAATTAAGGCCAGTGGCTGCGGTGACTGTTAATGAGGTATGTTGTATGCTCCGTGCTGGTGTACTCGCCCGGAGTGGCTACGATGCTCTTATTACATGTCGGGTAATTAGTAATTTCGTACTAATGGCTTTTCCCTTAATTGAATTATGGGTTCGAGCCTCCCGGGTTCCGTACCATTAAATTTCATTATGTCTATTGGGGTCACGCCCGAGGCGCTCGCCTGATTCAATCCGGCTGGGCAAGGGGCGCGCTCCGAAAACGGGATACGGTACCTGCGGTGCGGAGCACGGGCTTAACGACCATGGTCGGTACGATGTCAAACTGTGTAGAAAAATTGATATTACTTATGTGGCTCTCCGATTGTATGTGCTGATATTATGTAGGCCACAGTTAGGTGTTAATTAAATAGAGATACAAATATACACAGAAAAACACTAGGGTGAATGAAATTATAAATAACATAACATAATACTCTCAAATAAAATATATAATTATTTATTGCAAATGAAAAATGGATTCGATGTTTACCCTTATTAATTATATTTATTTAATTACTAATTATATTCAAAAACCTGACTGGTACTTGGCATCATATATCACACATGAATTTCAATCCTCAGGAGTTATGGTTGGCACATTTAAGTTTTTTCAAAAGTCTTTATTCGGGTTCGTCGAAATTACACAGTTTTAATATATGTTTTTAGGGATCTTAATTAAATTTACCTCGGCTAGTAAGGTTCGAAATGTCGTCGGTAGAGCTCAGAGCCTCTCGATCTATAGGACCTCTGAGTCGATGAAATAGTGTGTAAACCAGTTAAATTCGGATCAAAATATTATTTAAAATCGTAGATAATGTCAAATTACGTAAAAAAAATAATCAATATTTACATTTGTTTCTTCTGACAGCGATGTGACGGAAAACGGGAGTTACGTGACGATGTGCATAAGTGGAGGAAACAAATTTTTGGCACTATTATTTACTCACGTTTTACACTCCTAGGTTATTTATCTTTTTAGATAAATCCTAATTTAGTATCTTGACTCCCTAAAGATACATAATTTTCATCCTCTATCCGGGATGCCTACTGCTAAATAGCTAATTCGTAGGATTTATTATCGCCGACGTCACGAAGTTACAGCTCTCTTAAGGCCCTGTCACACTGTCAAATATATTGTATCCAATAAATTGGACAACAAAATTTGAAGGGTGATAAAGGCCCTGTCACACTGTCAAATTTTAGCTTCCAACACCTTCCAATATGTTGGATCCAATATCTTTGAGGGTTGTGACGTCACGTTAAACGTCACTATCGCAGCCATGTTTATTTGAGAGATTGAATGTCTAGAGTTTCCTTCAAATATTTTACGTATAGGACTGGTTCTAAAATATGTTGGATGTTGGATGGGATCAGCCAATCAGAGTTATCTAAAATAAAACGGCCGCTTTTGTTTCCGTTTCCGAAGTGTAATAGTTTAAATATCAGCAATGGCGAATGGGAAATAAATGCAGTAATTGAATTAATACTATTTTATTTCCTGCTGGAATAATGGTTATTGTATATTTTCCTCCAATTGAATCTGTATGTACGGAAGTGCAGGTTAATATATTTGACTAAAAGAAGTTACTGTAGTTTTGGAATATTATGGTCCTTAAACCAGAAAACATCTATTCAACTTACGATCATTATTTGATTGCTATACCAGTTTTGCTTATGTTCAGGTATTGTTGATACACTAAATTAAAACAGCAAGCATTGCGTACAAAATGTGCCATCAGGAATGAGGTATCAAAACTAGGATATGCATTTCGGAACTTTTACCTTCAAATCCAAATTAATAACACCTAAAATAAATTTTAAAATATTTCAATTCAGAGACTTAATGTAACTAAAATTATTTTGGCTTACCCAATCAATCTTTCTTATAAGTCATTGTTCTCCTTATTTCACAATAGCTGCTACTCTGTAAGTATTGTCTGGAATTTTCTGGAATATAGACTCATAATTTCCTGACAATAGATGGTACTTGACTTATGTTAAAGCAGCATCTCTGAGTAAGCAAGTAGCTCTGGTGATTTGCAAGAAAGGCCTAGAAATATTAAAATTCTGCCTACGTGTTCAATTATTATTATTTAAGTTTTGAAAGTAATACCATTTTTCGTGAATGTAAATATTTGTGTAGCAGATCCTTGTCAGTAAGCCTATACGTACTTCCCAGGCTGTACGAAACAAGCATACCTGGTCTAATATCTCGTTAAAAAATTATTTTAAAGAGATAATGTGACTGAGGTGAAGTTAGCTTAAAGGCTCAGGTTGAGGTTTGTAACAGTAAATACACTTAATTCAAAACAAAACAAAATTGCCAATTTCTAAACACAGCAAAAATTAACACATTCACTTTAAAGTATAGGAACAATTTTGATGAAATACAAGTGAAAGTGTCCATACAACAGCAGCTAGTTGGGTGAGAAAATAAGCGGGAATGAGAAGGGATGTGCCTACTTGCAGATTTACATTTAATTATATGTTTTATTCTTACTAAACATGCCTTTAAATATTGTTTTTGAAGAGCACTATAAATTGCACTACAAATTTCAGGTAAAAATTTTGAGATGGTGTTGTGTGGAATACTTGTAGAGAACATAAGGGACTTAAATGATTCCCCTGTCGCCAAAAATCTTAATGTAACTGCCAGCCTCTGCTTTGCTGGTATAGACTGGCACAAATGAGTATCCTTCTTTGCAATGCGAGACTCCACAATTGAAAGAAGAAGATCAAAACTTTCAGAATCCATTATTACATAGTTCGGAAATGAATCGGCATCTTCGTATCGAAGTTCATAACAAAAAGGGGTAAAACACCATTTGTTTGCCGGGAAAGTATCCACTGTCTCGTATACCATCTGCGTTTCCTTTTCTTAAATTTCTCTTCTAGTTTACTGAGACTTGCTACAATTTCAATTACAGCTACAGCTTTTGAAACACTTTGATGCTCTTAATGCAGGCATTGCAAACACCTGGAAAACGTAAATTTTAAACTGTGTATGATCACAATATACCTAAATTGGAATATAACCTACTTAAAAAAGCCCGCGTTCCTTGACCCAAAATTTGTTTTTGATTCTAAATACTGTCATTTACAGTTCTCTACAGAATGTTTGGTAAAACGAGCTCACTCAAAGAAAATTGATAGTGTGAAATGACTTCAAATATATTTTACATTGCTCGTCAAATAATATTGAATACCAATATATTTGAAGACGTATTTCATCCAAAATCACCCTTCAAATTTTGTTGTCCAATTTATTGGATAGAATATATTTGACAGTGTGACAGGGCCTTAATGGATGAAATACGTCTTCAAATATATTGTATTCAATATTATTTGACGAGCGATGTAAAATATATTTGAAGTCATTTCACACTATCAATTTTCTTTGAGTGAGCTCGTTTTACCAAACATTCTGTAGAGAACTGTAAATGACAGTATTTAGAATCAAAAACAAATTTTGGGTCAAGGAACACTGGCTTTTTTAAGTAGGTTATATTCCAATTTAGGTATATTGTGATCATACACAGTTTAAAATTTACGTTTTCCAGTTGTTTGCAATGCCTGCATTAAGAGCATCAAAGTGTTTCAAAAGCTGTAGCTGTAATTGCATTTGTAGCAAGTCTCAGTAAACTAGAAGAGAAATCTAAGAAAAGGAAACGCAGATGGTGGACGAGACAGTGGATACTTTCCCGGCAAACAAATGGTGTTTTACCCCTTTTTGTCATGAACTTCGATACGAAGATGCCGATTCATTTCCGAACTATGTAATAATGGATTCTGAAAGTTTTGATCTTCTTCATTCAATTGTGGAGTCTCGCATTGCAAAGAAGGATACTCATTTGTGCCAGTCTATACCAGCAAAGCAGAGGCTGGCAGTTCATTAAGATTTTTGGCGACAGGGGAATCATTTAAGTTCTCTACAAGTATTCCACACAACACCATCTCAAAATTTTTACCTGAAATTTGTAGTGCAATTTATAGTGCTCTTCAAAAACTATATTTAAAGGTATGTTTTGTAAGGATAAAACATATAATTAAATGTAAATCTGCAAGTAGGCATATCCCTTCTCATTCCCGCTTATTTTCTCACCCAACTAGCTGCTGTTGTATGGACTCTTTCACTTGTATTTCATCAAAATTGTTCCTATACTTTAAAGTGAATGTGTTAATTTTTGCTGTGTTTAGAAATTGGCAATTTTGTTTCATTTTGAATTAAGTGTATTTACTGTTACAAACCTCAACCTGATGAGCCTTTAAGCTAACTTCACCTCAGTCACATTATCTTTTTAAAATAATTTTTTAACGAGATATTAGACCAGGTATGCTTGTTTCGTACAGCCTGGGAAGTATAGGCTTACTGACAAGGATCTGCTACACAAATATTTACATTCACGAAAAATGGTATTACTTTCAAAACTTAAATAATAATAATTGAACACGTAGGCAGAATTTTAATATTTCTAGGCCTTTCTTGCAAATCACCAGAGCTACTTGCTTACTCAGAGATGCTGCTTTAACATAAGTCAGTACCATCTATTGTCAGGAAATTATGAGTCTATATTCCAGAAAATTCCTGACAATACTTACAGAGTAGCAGCTATTGTGAAATAAGGAGAACAATGACTTATAAGAAAGATTGATTGGGTAAGCCAAAATAATTTTAGTTACATTAAGTCTCTGAATTGAGATATTTTAAAATTTATTTTAGGTGTTATTAATTTGGATTTGTAGGTAAAAGTTCCGAAATGCATATCCTAGTTTTGATACCTCATTCCTGATGGCACATTTTGTACGCAATGCTTGCTGTTTTAATTTAGTGTATCAACAATACCTGAACATAAGCAAAACTGGTATAGCAGTCAAATAATGATCGTAAGTTGAATAGATGTTTTCTGGTTTAAGGACCATAATATTCCAAAACTACAGTAACTTCTTTTAGTCAAATATATTAACCTGCACTTCCGTAGATACAGATTCAATTGGAGGAAAATATGCAATAACAATTACATATTCCAGCAGGAAATAAAATAGTATTAATTCAATTACTGCATTTATTTCCCATTCGCCATTGCTGATATTTAAACTATTACACTTCGGAAACGGAAACAAAAGCGGCCGCTTTATTTTAGAATACTCTGATTGGCTGATCCCATCCAACATCCAACATATTTTAGAACCAGCCCTATACGTAAAATATTTGAAGGAAACTCTAGACATTCAATCTCTCAAATAAACATGGCTGCGATAGTAACGTTTAACGTGACGTCACAACCCTCAAAGATATTGTATCCAACATATTGGAAGGTGTTGGAAGCTAAAATTTGACAGTGTGACAGGGCCTTTAGCTGACCATTATAGAACTCCCTTTCCTACTACTAGCTTCTTAAATTAAGCCAGTAAAATTAACTTTCAAATGGCGGCCCGTGATTGGCCGAAAACCAAAATCAGTTACAAAATTTCCTTAATAAAACGTGAAATCCGCACGCAACAATAGCGCGGATTACAAAATTTCACGTACAATTTAATTAAAAAATTATTAAAATAATAATTTACATTATAAAATAACGGCGTTAACTTTACCATTTACTGTCTTAAGGCTCAGTCAAACAGGAGGCGGACTGTCCGCGCGGACCTGGCCGCCCGTCCGCCACGGACACAGTGTAACCTTAGATTGCATCATCCTGGTTAAACAGAAGGCGATCTGCCGCAGCGGACCAGTCTAGTCCGCAGCGGACAGAGGAGCAGTTGTCATTTTCTACAAAGTTCGCGCGGACAGCAATGGCTGACGAGACGGAAAAATTAATAGATCTTGTGCGGGAGTGTGTTTATTTGTATGATGTTCGTCATCCTGACTACAAAGATGTAGTGAAGAAAGCAGAAGCATGGAAGGATATCGCGGATAAACTACATGAAAGTAGTAAGATAATTTGTTTTTATATGTATTCACTATATTCATATTATATTGTTTGTATATTATTTTATTTTTATTCATATTTGTATTTTATGTATTCATTAATGTGATATCTTCTATGTATACATATTTATTTATACTTTACAAATTAACACGAAACATTACAAAGAGCTTAATCATACAATGCAACAGTAATATAAATATGTAATAATATTTTACAAGTTTTTTACAATTTTTACATCATGATTCACGAACTTAAATAGTTGAAGTAATTAACGAAATGGTTTCGTACAGCATGGGCAGCATCACTAGATCGTTCTTTCAATGGAGTAGTGGCTGAGAAAGCATTGGTGGGTTGATTTGTTATATCGTCTGTTAATTCTAGCTCATCAGTTGTGACATTTTCTGTGTTAGCTCTAATAAAATTGTGAAGACAACAAGCAGCTTTGACAACGTGTACAGCTGTATCAACATTACATTCGATAGGTCTAAAAAATATACGCCACTTTTGAGTTAAAATGCCGAAGGCATTTTCCACGATACGTCGTGCTCTGCAATGTCGTTTATTGTACCTTCTTTTTTCTATATTATCAACGACCGCCTTTCTTGGGAACGGACGCATCAAATAAGTTTGTAACTTGAACCCTTCATCACCTACAAACACATGAGGGACGGGGGTTTCTGTCCCGGGTAATGGTTTTGGAGGAAGAATTGTTTTGTTATCAACAAAATCGCGATAGAAAGAGGAGTTCTCGAAAATGGCACTATCACTGTGCCGACCATAACTATCTATGTCAACGACAATAAAATTGTAGTAAAGATCAACTATGGACAAGAGAACAATCGAAAAAAAGTTTTTATAACAATAATAACTTGATCCACTCTTGTTAGGGCATTTGATTTCCACGTGTTTCCCATCTATACTCCCGATGCAGTTGGGAAAGTTCCATCGTTCTCTAAAGCCAACTACAGATTTCCTCCAAACTTCCTCTGTTGGAGTAGCCAAGTACAACGGTTGTAGAACGTTCCATATCTCGACGCACACTTCTTTAACTATGCTGGAAACAGTAGTGCGTCCAACACGGAAGGAAAAGGCAATAGTGTGATGGGAATCACCTGTAGCCAAATACCTGAAACAATACAAACGAAGCATGAACAGTTTCATAAATAGAATAATATATTAGAATTAATTATTGTAACATTTATTATACATTAAAATTAATGTGAGTTTTAGTTATTACTTATGTTTCAAACTTGTTTTTGATTTTATCGTTCTGCTTAAATGATGTTTGTATACTGTTTTGTACAGGTGAAGCTGTTAAACTCAAATGGAAGAATTTGAGGGATTCATATGTGAAGTATCTCAAGTTCTTGAAGGGAGCTACAGGTTCGGCAAAGAAGTTTAAAAATTGGCCCTGGGCGGCAAACTTGGAATTCCTTCAAGATACAGTTTCTCCACGGGTAACCGCGTCAAATATACCACAGACGGGTGAAACAGACGATCCGATAGAAGAAGCTAGCAACGAGGGTAGCTGTGCGACAGATGATTCCCAAATTCCACCGCCCCAGAAAAAATCCAAACCAAAGGACGTTAGCACAGATGTTCATGCGATTATAAAGTATCTAAATAACAAAAAGGACAACAAACCTAGGAACAACCTCGACCGTATTGACCACTTGTTCTTAAGTTATGCGGAGACATTTAAAAGGTTTTTACCTAGAACACAAGCAGTTATAAAAATGGAGATGGCTCAAATGTTTGGCCGGGCTGAACTTCGCGAACTGGAAACTTCACACCCATCCTCCCCTTTAAATTCAAGTAGTTCATCGTGGCCACCGAACTGTACTGCTACCTCCTCCGGGGTAGTGGATTACACCGATCTGAACTATACCAACAAGCCACCGTTTGTTGGAATCCATGCAACCTCTGGCGATTCGGCAAAAGAATGGTACGACACATTCCAAGGACACATGTAAAATTATGTAAATGCATGTAAAGGTAAATTTCAAAATCTGCTGTCTACGGATATTGTATTGTGTTATGTAAAAAAATGTAGTGTAAAGTTATTGTACAAATAATTAAACTAAAGAGAAAAATTATTTTTAAATAAGTAATTGTATTACTTACCTTAAACAGATAGCTAGTCTTTCCTTCGTCCCAATGGGTTTCCTCCAGTTAGTGGCCACTTTTGATATTTTATGTTCAAGGAGGGTATGCAATTTGTCAAATTGTTCTTGAGACATTCGAAAATATGTGAAAAATCGGTCTTCGAATGAACTCAACTCACAGCATAATCGGTGAAACTCGCCGAACACCTCTCTTGTTTCATTTATTTCATGCACCCATTTTCTTTTTCTTTTTGCTTTACTCAAAGCGAACATAAGAAGTAACTCTTCTTCGTCAGATGAACTGCTGGACATCTTGAAATGACAACAAGAAAACACGAATTCCAGACAGAGAATTGAATATCACACTGTTTCACTGCAACTGTTTTCACACTGGTTCGCCTCGACTTGTCCGCATTCTGTCTGGCTTCCCTAGTCCGCGGCGGACTGCGGTCGTTCCGCCCGCGCGGACAGTCCGCCTTCTGTTTGACTGAGCCTTTAAAGTTTCAACAATACATACTTTCAAATAGTTCAGAAAAATCCATAGAGTCACTTTCTAATAGATACACATAAAAATAAATTATCGTTTCTGAAAATAAATAACATTAGACATACAGCAAACCAAATAAATAAATCGTAAATAATAATAATTAATCTGTCAAAACAAATAACATGTTGCAGTACACCAGTGACATGAAAGTCACAGGGTCAAGTCACCGTGACATTGTCACTGTTAGTGACCTTGTTGCTAAAATGTAAAACGGGAGTTTTTTATTAATAAATATAGTGTAACATAATCTCCTAATAATTGTATATTTTTATATATGTGACATACAACATGTAATGAATGATAAACCAAATTAGTTCATAGTTTATTGGAATTATTAACTATGCATTTTTAAAATGAAATAATTATCTTCTATATTGAGTGTACTCTCTGAACTTAGCTGGCACTTCCTTGATTGGTTGGTTGCTTTACGAAGTGTAGTCAGCAATAATAATGTTATAAATAATACAAATACTGATACTACTATGTGCAGTGTTTAGTTCATAAACTCTCTGAATTATTATCTGAACTAAACTGTTGTCAGAAATAATTATAATATTTTAAATAATAGGCATTAATAGTAGTTCTCTCTGGATTTTAATTACTCTGTCGAGTATACACTCTTTGATTAAATTTAAATATGTCTCTGGGCGCCATCCTTATGTAATGTGGTACATAAGAGAAAAAAAAGTTAAAATAATTTCACACTACAAATCTAGGATTAGCATGAGATTGGCAACATGTAAATTAAAATAATTAAGGAAAAACAAACATATACACTGTAAAATAACAAAAAGGTAACATAAGATTAAAAACAATTAATCTTTAATCAAATAAAATATATATGCTTATTGGTTGGACCAGTGGTATACCATCATGTTTACTTAAATAGCTGGAGTTATGTTGCACACATGATAATACACAACAAAAGTTCATACAGTTCAAATTAATTACGTCTTTTGCTCTCAATCTAGAATCGTAAATTAGTGTGAAATAAAAATAATACCTAATGTTTATTTTTTTATGTTCGTAATTTAAGTTAATTTTGATGTACCGCGGCTGAATTCAATGTGTAAATTGCGGTTTAGCATCGTGAGAACTCCGTCTCATTTCACCTCTGGGTGTAAAACTAATTAAAGTGTAGATCAGGATACGCAATTGGCTTTAACAAATGTTTATTTCAATAAGCCTTTAACGTGTTCAGCAAAAATTCAATGTTTATGTGTTCGTCGGCTATATCAAATTACGTGTATGTATAAAACAGTTCACTTAGGATAGCATCATGAGTCGGAATTTTACTCACGGTAATTCACTCCTAAATACACGTCATACAGGACGTGCCCTAATTAAACAATATGTAACTTATATTTAGACGACGATTTAAAACATCCTAGTGACGTCGTACCGACCATGGCCTTTAAGCCCGTGCTCCGCACTGCCAGTACCGTATTCCGTTTTCGGAGCGCGCCCCTTGCCCAGCCGGATTGACTCAGGCGAGCGCCTCGGGCGTGACCCCAATAGACATAATGATATTTAAATGTACGGAACCCCGGAGGCTCGAACCCATAATTCAATTAAGGGAAAAGCCATTAGTACGAAATTACTAATTACCCGACATGTAATAAGTGCGTCGTAGCCACTCCGGGCGAGTACACCACGCACGGAGCAGACATCAAACCTCATTAACAGTCACCGCGGCCACTGTCCTTAATTAAAATGCCCGTGACTATGATCAAGTCAGAATAGGAGAAATCCCTCTAAAAAAATTCAGTGGGACAATATGTTAGTAAATTTACAGTCGCCAACTTGATGTCACAATTTAAATAATTAAATGCATTAAAACCATTGTTAAGCCTTAAGCACCCAATTACCAGGTGCTACATTTTAATTGGGCACCTGGAACATGTTTTAACTGGTAATAGAGTAAATTCAATTAATATAAGTTTTTTGACGCCGACTCACAAAGAAGAGAAAGTTTCTCTTCCTTGCGAGGCGGCCATGTTCGGCAGTCTCAAACCACTCTGCGCCGGGAACAGACGTGTGTCCGTGGGCAGCATCCAAGTTTTATTTCTTTGATTATTTTATTCTGTACTAAATCTTTAAATTTAAAACCTCTTATTAATTCATCGCTGCCCACGTCGACTCGGCGCGTATTTTACGGAACCGGGCCTATCCCGACCGTCTTTATCGTGATACTGCTACGTATTGTATCACAGAACGTACGGTACTGGCCGACTCCAGCGAAAGTGTTTATACTTAAGGACGCCGTGCATATGCCTGCCAGCTGCACACACGTAAGTGTTTCGCCGAATTTAGGAGCCCGCTCATGGAGCCCCCCCCTGCACCCGTTAACTTTCGGCGCTGGCCGTCTCCAGCGAGCATCGACCCACGTCCCGCGAGACTGCCGCGGTAACCATTGTCACGTAGTGTTGTGTTTAGTGTTGGTGAGAATTTTTGTAGCGGGACTGAACCGCGGAGCGGACTTGTAGAGTGTACTGTGTACCCACATGGACCCCCGGTGAAACTCACAAATTAAATGTATTCTCGCCAACTCGTATATCATTTTCTGTAATTCCCCGTCCTACACACGGCCGAGCGGCCTTCACAGTCAAGCGTAGAACCATTCAGGTTACATTCAAGCCGTGTTCCTGGCGGGGCACGCGGGGGCAGAATACCCACGACCCCACACCAACGGCCTAGCAGCCCGCTAGCCTGGCGCCCCTCCGGACAACAAGAGCATCGCGACGCCCGTAGCGCCCGTCAGGTACCCCCCGGACCTTTCACAGAGGTCGGGTGACGGCACTAGTAATAGGATGATCTACTTAGCTTGTAGATATTTCTCATTTTTCAGGGAATTTAAACCCGGGCTATCTAGCCAACGCCGTCGTTATTCCAAGACTTTTTTCCGTTAATTTAGTAATGACGCTTATCTTAAGTAACATTGCCTCTCATTGGCCGAGGCACACTGATTGTTGACTCAATTATCACGTCAAAACAAAATACAGACACTTAACAAAACAACTTAATATGCTAAAATGTCTTAAATTTAAAACTGGATTTTTCAACAATGAAAGTTTTGTTATACAAATTATGTATAAAAAGTTCAATTTGCCGTTTAAGTCAATTTCTCCCTAGAGGGGTCTTGCTAATTGAACTTCAATATCACTTGGGCTACGCCATAGAGTATGGTAGTCGTAGATACGTCCAAATACACAACAATAGAATAAAACATAAAAATATCAACAAATAATAATAATAACTATAAGATGTTATTTATAATAAAAACAAAACACTTTCTGTGTGTGGGACAGTCATGTAACGGCACAGTATTATTTATAAATATTTTTAAATAAAATATTTTTTTTAAAATATAACATTAATCATCACAATTTTTAATAATACGCAAAACACGAAAACTGGGCACTATCCTACTTCACCGAATTAACAGTGTTTGTTTGGCTTTTTTTTTCAATTTGGACAATAACATTTAGTTCAGATTCAAAAAATTTGTGAATCATTTAATGATTTTGAACAGAGTAACTGGACACACCAGTGTCGCATACCTCGCCGAGAAAGTACTCGTGTGTCACGTGTCGCTGCTGCGGCAAGTCACCATTAATTTCCCGGCGCCGTTACTCTTAGGGACCTGCGACTCGCACTGCAGTGACACGCCCGCAGCGACTTGCGCCAGTGAAACACCGTGACATGCCAACCGCGCCGTTACTCTTAGCGACCTGCGACCTACGCCGCAGCGACTCGCACCGCAGTGACACACTCGTAGCGACACGTGACCCGTGACCCGCATCGCAGCGTCAAGCGCGAAGAGACGTGACATTGGCTCTATTACTTATAGCTAAAGTCACCACCGTGACACGTGACATTGCAGTCGCCGTGACAAAGTCACCGTGATAGTAAATATTCCCCATCCCTAGTTGAAACTTCATTTCAGTCATATATACTCTCTTTTCTATGTTTTCAGTATTTTTCTAATTAAGTAGCAGGCGCCAAAATTTTGATTGAAGGCAAATATTGTATTTGTTGAAAGTATATGGTTGTTGATTGATAGTGTTTGATGTAGTCGAAACTTAAGAGCAGAGAATTGATAGAAATTTTGATTTTTTTTATTTCTTATTGGATTTTTGTAGGTAATGGTAATCCATTTGATATGTTTCGTATAGTTATTATTGAACGCTTGTTCGCGAATCACAAGCAAATAAGGGTGAAACGCGATGGCAAGGAAGTTATGTTTATCATTGGTGCGTTGCGTGGAGTGTAAATAAGGTCCTGAGGAAAAAGAAGTCAGGATAACTGATTTCACCCAACATGTGGTTGAATAAGTATAGCTTAGTTCAAACCGTGGCCTGGCGCGGTTAAAGAGTGATGAGCTAATACATAACTCCTTAATATCTGTTTTTGTTGTGATGTAGCCATGTGGGTTAATGGTACTCTGTATAGCAGCAGACCAATAAACCCTACAGTTTCGCCTGTTAGAGCCCGTCTACAGTAGTCCGAACCTGTGCGTGGTCCTTATCCGAATGTGAGTGACGTCACATTGTCTTACCGAAAACTGCCCTATCCACAATTGCTGTGTCTGATGTCCGAATGTATTGATTTCTAAAGTTGTCACCAGAGCGCAGTAAATGTGCCAAACCAAATGTTTTTGTTTATTGTTTTGATGCTTTGTAGTTTGAGATTGAACTTATGAAAGTTATGTAAGTTATAAGTGACTTACAACACCTTCCATTTCTTTCAATAACAAAAACAAACAGCACGTTTTCAAACGGGAACCGAAAATTCAAATTTCGTGAGTGTTCTGATCTTTTTCTGTGTCCGAAGTACACAGGTTGGGACAAAAAGTTAAAATTGACTAATGTCTTCGGACCAGGTAGGTTCGGACCTTCGCCCACATGACGCATGACGTCAGAGGGTCATGTGGACCAATCAGCGACGAGTGTCCTTCGGACACAGTTTAGGACATTGCTATTGTAGACGGGCCATTAGTAGCATACACAAATGGATGGTAACCGGCAGCGAATGTATTTGCGTTTAGGTGGAGTTAAAATAAACTAAATATATATTGATACAGTCAAGGGTGGCTTCATTTAGATTTCTCTATAAGGGCTGTCATACAAATAATGAATGCAGTTGCAGAACATGACATTAAGGCTCCCTTCATACTTGGCTACTGTGAGCACCCCAATAGAAACTTGCTACACTGTGGTAACATCAAACCAAACAACTATTCACACTGAGTTACATGCTCACGCAATTAGAGGTCAGGAGTCACTCACACTGGCACATTTTTAATTGAGCCACTTCCTGCATTATAGCTTTTTCTTAAAGTGATGGCAGAATCAAGTTTCCACACTGTGTCGTAGACTTTCATTGTTACTAATGTTAAATACTTTATTTTTCTTTGTTTCTCCATTTAAGTTTTTTATCATTGTGAAACTTCCATGAGATCATACATTTCACCTACAATCTTTCCAACCAATAGTAATGTATAGTATCTTGTCCCAAATTATGTTATTGATTTTTTTCCCCCTAGAAATCAGTGGGTGCAATGCCAAGAAAGAAGTCGTTGCTTGGTCGATGTCAGCGCAAGTCTGCACCGGTTCCTACCAGGCAGCTTCGTCTGTTTTCAGCTGAGTTCTCGGGTGCCACATGCAGCAGCAACAGGCCGTAAGTTTCGTTTTTGCCTCGCATGTTAACACAGTGAAAGAAATTTTGTGGTAATTTTGCTTGGATTATTAAAATTGGAATAACATTTAAGGATATTTATGACTTGCCTAATGTTGTTATTACTGATGCCTCTTTAGACCGGCATTGCAATATTGCAAGAATTTAATTACCAAAAAAAAAAAAAAACTTTATTTTTGAGTAGTTATCATTCATTATATAATTTGCGTGATGTTCTACACAAAGAATTATGATTATCTGATTGTCAGTTGTGTTGCAAAATGTATTAAACAAGGTTACAAACTGTTAAGTAATTGAATACCTATGTAACAATTTGGAGAATTATGTTTTATTTCAAAGAGACTCATTATTACTAAATTTTTTTAATATGTTTTGGCTTTAGAAGAAATACCTAGTTATGGGTAATTTTATTGGAAGGGGTGCTTTTGGAAACAAGCTATTAAAAATTACATTTTTTTATTCATTGTGTAAAATGAAAATCTATAATTATGTAATTTCTTTACCTGAAACATCAACCTTTTCCAGCAATTGGCAGTCTAGCGTAACCATTGCAATACTATTTTAACATTACTTGCACACTGTTGTTTTATCTGGAACTATATTTATTTTGCTACAGTAATTTTATCAGACAGTGTTAAAGAATTTTAAGTTGCAAGCGACATGGCAGTGAAATGTAACAAAAAAGGTTAGAACACAATCGGAACAAAAATCACAAAAATTTGAACTAGTAAGTTGCAGAAAGGTAAAAGGATGTTAGCAGACTGTAATGATGAAATGTAGTCAAGCGGCGTAAGTATTAAAACAAAGTTACATGTAGATTGTGGTTAAAGTAAACAAATAATAAGATGATTAGGACAGCCAATATGTACCTGGATATCCCGTTTGACGTTACATACCACTATCTGGTGTAGCCTGTTGTGACTTGACATATTTACGAATGGAAAGATTGGATATCCTATATGAAGTCATGCACTGCTACTTGTTATAGCATTTTTGACTTTTGATACATTTCAAATAGGAAAGCTCATTTCTTTTGTTACAAAACAATTCTCACTTATACAGTTCCAAAACTTTGTGGCATCTGAGAGAATTTTACTCAGAACTGTCAAAAAAAGTTTTAACTAAGCTATGCAAATTTTTTCTTACATTAATATACTAGACAATTAGGAGTAAATCAACTCTGCACTACATGAAACCTGATTTGTAGTGTAATTAGTTGTGTTTCAAAGCAGTATTTTTTTGAAGTGAAATTTCTGTGCTGAGGGGGCTACAATTTTCGAGCGATACGAAAATTCTGATTGCGTGAAGGGAACAGTTAGGTATGTATTGGGGAAACTGGGAGAGGGGTAGATGGCAGGGGAGAGGTAGAAATGATGCTGAATATTTGCATACATTCTTGCACACGTGCAAACTTGCACACTGGCGTAATAGCATAATTTAGCACTCATATTATTGTATTGTTTTTTTAATCTGGGACCTCAGCCAAAGATATTTATTTTTCCTATACTCAATAATATAATAAGCAAGAAGTTTTACTTTTGTCGCACGTGGACTCCGCTCACACATTTTCTTTTATTCTTCTTCCAGGAGTCGAAACACAGAGAGAAAGTCTCGCATTCCTTTGGGGCGAACGATGAGACACCTGTCTCTGGAGTCACGTGAGCGTGTGCCCTCACGACGCAGCAGGAGTGCTTTTGCAACCCCAGACTCACCAAGCTGCTGGAAAGAGCAGCGTGTGATGTCGACACAGCGAAAGACGTGAGTATTATGAGTGTGCCTTCAGTGTTGTGTGTTCATGAAGGGATGTACTTCCTGAACCTGTCGCCAACAAATCCTTTGGTTTTTTTTTTATTGATGTGTAAACGTATTAGCTCTCGGTGTACTGCATTTGGTAGGAGTGATTTCGTGAGTTGTACGGAAATCCAATGCAACGGAAATGTGTAACCACGGTGCTGCCATCTGGGGCGGATGGCATGGACCAAAGTTCATGGAGATGGGTCCTCTCACCCTCTTCGCAGATGTCGCACTTCCCTTTGCTCGGAATCTGCTCGGAACCGTCGCGGGACTCTCGCCTCACTCGCGGAACTCACGGCACTCCTGCGGAGGCCAGCGTCGCTGTTCAAGTACTTGAGGTGCCCCTTCTCGAACCGACGAGAGCAGCAGTGACGAGTCGCGTCATCCTGGGCCGACTCCATGCCCGAACAGTCCAGTAGGGTGGCGTCCCTTCCCGCCACTTTGCGCGGGGAGCCCGCGGAATTCCCAAGGCCGCTCAGCGATCGATAACGGCGCCAAGGCAGAACGATGCGCGGGGATTTAAGGGGGATAGCGAGGACCCTTGTAATCCGGCCAGAAGCGCGTGGCATGCCTTACGTCAGTGGACGGCGCGTGACTCCAGTGGCCTTGCAGGGCTGCCTGCCAGCTCCAAACCTGGCGCGCATCGCGGTCTTGTCTTTCGCATTCATAACAATGCTTATGAAATCCCACGGTAGAGAGTTACCTCTTGCATGAGAGCTTGATTGTGAAAGACGACATAAAATGTTGAGTCGCATGTTACCCTACGTGCGTGTTTGTGTATTTGAGAAGAAAATCAGTGGCGACGAATGAGCTTACACATGAGAAGTACTAGATTCTGAAACAGTTTCCAACAAAAGTTATAATGGGTTTCAGAGCTCCCCACATGTAGTTGCATTGATTGAGCTTTTACTATATTTATTTGCATTTACGTACCAGTTTTTCTTCATTTGTTAATTCCATCATTAGGCTTCAGTCTTAGCTTATCGGTCTTTGTCATCTCTAATGACTAGGGACAAGTATTTTTATGGTTCTATTTTTAGTCAAATTTAATTTTTAAAACAAAGGATTTCTGTGATATTGTTTTCACTTTTATAAAAGCTGTTTTGTAATACTCCACCAGAATAAGGGTAAAATTTATATGATGCATTTTTATGGTCAAATAATTTTTAATAAATTGGTGTAAAACAGATGTATTCAGAACAATAAAAATAAATTAGGGAGCTTTTATGACTTAAAACTAATTCAATAAGAGATGCACAATAAACCAAATTAAATTAATTTTTCTGATCCATGTACTTTGGTGCAATTTTTTACTGGAAATAATGCAATTTCTTGAATTTCAAAAACTAAATGATTACTTTTTTTATAATTTGAATTAAGTTTTATAAATGCTACTTGATTCCATGATGTAACTTGCATTTTAGTGCTAGATGGTGTATTATTTGGTGATATGCTTTCGTTGTTATTTCTGTTTTATCGCAATGCACCATATAATCTTGTCCCGGATACTAATGACCCTGATGTTGACGCAATATCAAGCCTCCATTTCCTCATTCACTAATTCCAGCTGTAAATTCATGGTAACTGCAGGAGAGAAAACTAATAAAAGGATGCACAGTTTTGCAGAACGCCTGGTGACCCTAAACTGCAGTAGATATGGTTGCCTCTCATCAGTTTGCATGTCTCTTGTAATTCTATTTGCGCAGTTTGCACACTCCATTGTCGATCGGCAGCATTCAGCCTTGGCTTTCGACCACCAAGAAAGTCGGGAAAGGTATGAAAGCGCAAACTGACAAGTACGAACAGGCAGCGATGGTTGTCAAGGTAAGTTCTGTACAATATTCTCCAAGGAGTTAATGATCGAAAATCTTGCACAGTGTAGTGGTCCATGCAGTGATCCATACACTGTTTAATGGAGTGTGGAAATTAATTTTTGGTTTCATTCAATTTTTGAAAAGATAAAAAGACTTTCCTATAGGAAACTGGATGGTAGACAAGTTATTCATAATAAAACCACTTTAACGTTATTAAATTGAGTAAGTCGCAAGAAAAGCTGTGGCAGAAGCAATTACATTCAGACCTAGAAGTATTTTATTGTAATTTTCATTGAATAAAGTAACCAGGTTTACAAGCTTAAATCAGTTTCCTAGTACAGCCAACCTTGTTTGAAGTGCAGTGTAGATTTTAAATGCTTGCTTATATGTAGTGAAATTTCATTAACTGAGATGTTTTTGTGAAGATTTTAGTGTGATTTTGCAAATACATGTATTAGGTATGTAGGGATGAATTCAGAATGTTCCTAAAAAGGTTAGTTGCACTTTTAATGACAATAAATGAACATTTGAAAATATGCAAGGATTTTCTTTTATATGTTATTTTTTTTATTATTTTTTCATTAAATCCAACTAAGTTTGTATCTTTATTAATAAATAGTGGCATGGAAATTTCGCGTATTATTTTATCTGTAAGTTTATACTAGGGATGGGTTGAGTACACATTTTTATCGATTCCGATACCGGTACCGATTCCTAAATTTCGATTCTCGATTCCGAGTCATTCCAGTTTTCGATTCCTGGTAATTCTGGTCACATAATTAAAACTACTTAAGAATTGAATGCATTACATAATGATAATGACATGTATAAAGGATAATTATAAACTTAGGATTAAATGTTGAGGTTTTTTTCTTCAATTACCAGTGAAGAGGCATCTTCACATAAAGTTTGTTTGCTAGTAAGTACTAGGCTGTGCACAAAGAAGTTCAACATTTAGATAGGGTTCTTTAACAGGCGATAACGCCGATAACATAACATCTTTGTTCAAAATGGGTTCAAAGGTAGCACTACTTTTTTCTGTGGTACCTTTTGACTTAGTTGGTGACAGTGCTGTAAACAAAAGTTTGTTTTTCTTCAAAGACTATTTTTTCTGGTAGTAATGTGTGCCGGGATTTCAAATGCTTCATTAAATTGGTTGTAGATTTGTACGTACCGCTCCCTGAAATTTGCGCACTACCATAATTACAAATTGCATATTTGTCATTTTCACTATTGATGCGAAAATGTTCCCAAACTTTAGACATGTTGATACAATATCAGACCATTCGCATCGTAATTTGAAACAACAGTCGGCGAACATTTTTCTACTAACAAACTAGCAAAACACTTGAAAATAGTTTTAGCAAAACAATATTTGTGCCAAATAAATAGCATAAATGCGCAACAATTCACAGTAACCTCAATAGCACGACGGTGAATTACGCCGTAATTAACCGTCGTGCTATTGAGATTACTGTGAATTGTTTCGCATTTATGCTCTTTATTTGGCACAAATATTGTTTTGCTAAAACTATTTTAAAGTGTTTTTCTAGTAATTATTACGGTTTTCCTTTGCAAGAAATAAACACGAGCCTCTGTTGGCGGTATGGCCAAAGAATGTTTTAAAATCGATTGTTGCTTTCATTATACAATTTGTCCCGTACGCAACGAATCGATACGTTTCGACTTGACTTTATATTTTATGGCCACCAGAGATTTTGTGGAGGCCATCATCCTTGAATGGCTCACAACTAAAATGGTGACGACATGTGATGTGATCTCGTTTCATAACCGTCACTTTCTTCACAAAAAACAATGGACTTTTCTTAACTGCAAATAAAATTAATAAGTCTTTTTACAATTTATTTACGTCTAATACATGCGTGAGGAATAATGTTCTTCGATCGTGGAGTTTTAATTAGAGGTTAAACATGCCCGGTAACATTGTTTTTATTTATTTTTATTCGTATAAAATTAATATTTAATAATAATGAGCATTATTAGGAATTTTATGCGCATACGGCAGGTAATATATGTATATTAAAATAAGTAAGTAAAGTTCAGACGAAAATATATTACTACTGTATTTTCTTAACTTAACCGATTCCTAACCTACCTTGCCCTTTTTTAGTACCCGATACTGAGTACCCAAATTTTTTAATAATCGGTGGTATCGAGGAATCGGAGAATCGAATCGACCCATCCCTAGTTTATACCTTTGTGCTGCTTTGATGATTGGTCCACATCTCAAAAGGAGAGGTTTTGCAGTTTTAAAATAGCCAACAGAAAAGCTTTCGGTAAATATTTACAATCGCGGTAGATGCCAAAAAAAAATGCTAAAAATCCGAAAATACTTTTATTCTATGCTCTTTCACTTCCTCTTTTCAAATCAACCGGCGGAGATAAGAAATTCCAAATACTTTAGGAGATATCAAATTTTTTAATTTTGCAATACAAGACCTGTGGAACCATTCGAGCGGTGCCATTTTTGTTATTTTGCCGTGTGTTGTGAATACGTGAATCGTGAATGCGTAATTAATAAAATGGTTGATTAGGTCAGGTCAGTTACATTATTAATACTTTCAAACTAAGCCGACATTAAAAATTATTTTGTGAATTAATTTTAATGGCTGTTTAGTTTTAAAATATTTATAATGTAACTGACGTGACCAAACAAACCCGGACAGAGGGTGAACAGTAAACTAAAATGGTCGATTAGGTCAGGTCAGTTACATTATAAATACTTTAAAACTAAGGTGATATTAAAAATAATGTGAATTAATTTTAATTATTCTTTAGTTTTAAATTATTTATAATGTAACTGACCTTACCTAACAAACCCGTAACAAAGGATGTACAGTAACAACTCACGTAAATTTTTTTGTTACTTATTACTTGCGCAACAATATCAAAATAACAAATAAGACTTTAAAATTAGAAACGTTAAAAACTCACGTAAGTTGGAGGCGGTAATTAAACACCGTTTTAAACAATAATTGAACTAAATAATCACGTATTTGTTCATTTGAATTCTGGCCTATCACGAACAATCACGTGACATCATTATCCAATAAAAAAAATAGATACTCGTACGTAAACAAGAAACAATGGTGCACGCACGCCTCAGGAATGCGCTGGTTTTGTGCTGAAATTTAAAAATTGGATATCTCCTAAAGTATTTGGAATTTCTAATCTCCGCCGCTTTTAATGAAAAGAGGAAGTTGAAGAGCATATAATAAAGGTATTTTCAGATGTTCAGCATTTTTTTGGCATCTACCGCGACTCTACATATGATGAAATTAAAAAATTTGATATCTCCTAAAGTATTTGGAATTTCTTACCTCCGCCGGTTGTTTTGAAAAGAGGAAGTGAAAGGGCACAGAATAAAAGTATTTTCAGATTTTTAGCATTTTTTTTGGCATCTACCGCGATTGTAAATATTTACCAAGCTTTTTATGTAGAAAAAGCATAGAACCTTCACCGAGTATAATGCTGTGATTTTTACCGAAACTGTGGAAACTAAAAGTAGGTATCACATTATAATCGCAAACTTGCATCTTGCCATTGTGAGTCACTTAGTTGAAAAACTTCAGGCTCTGCCTCCTAAATGTGTCACTTATGCCACTTCAGACTGCTATTAATTACCACCTCCTGAACCTCACTTGGTTGAAAAACTGCACAGGCTCTGCCTGTAAACTTCATCTCTTGTGCCACTTCAGTCCGGGGCTTCCTGAGCTTCTGCACAGGTGGGACAGAGGAGAGTGCCACTGGAGTGTGTCACTGGATTCTTTCTGCTTCTCTTCACTAGAAGTGGAGGGGGGAGGCACTTCCTCCCCCTCCACTTTCTCCCTCCCAGACGACCACCGTATATCACCACATTCTTTGCTTTCTCTTTTGAACTACACTCATTAAACACAATTTTTTTTCCTTCTAACTGCAGCTTGATGTTTCAAAAGAGACCACATAAATCACTCTACTATTGAAAGTGGCAGCTGAAAAAGGATGTAGTAAATATGTAATAAATCTAATACGTAATTTTCAAGTGCTATGTACTTTAATTGCGATTTACAACCCACAAAATCTTTTTCATGAGCTCATGGTCAAAATGTTTGGGGTCACTTCACGTTCAGAGTCCGCATTATTTTCGGGTAAGTACGGTAACGTGTGTCCTTCCTGCAGATTCAGGACCACTTTGCCCGCCAAGACTTGGACATGAACCTGATTCCGTTGTCGGGCCTGCATCAGCGTATCATGACCCTGAACCTGTTTGTGGGGCTCACCAGCCACTTGCTTGCCAGCTTCTATCCCCACCACGGCATCAGCATGAGCAACTACACTGAGAAGATCCCGCAGTTCATGAAGACGCTGGGCTACGCCGGAAACGTTACCAAGTCCTGGCTTCGCACAGGTTAGCCACTACCGCCAACATTTCCTAGTTCCCTGCGATACGAGCTTAAATTCTGTTTAAGTCTGTGTATTGGGGATTTTGAAAATGCAACAAAAAAAATTTTTTTTTTTTTGTCAAAATACCCTCAGATCATTAAACTTTTAATTTTACTAACATATATAGTTATTACTAAACTAACATATAAGCAGGATCCAGGTTAGTTCAGTTCCAGTCCGCTATAGCGCTGTTGTTGTACCGAAGCACTGAGCTTAAAATGCAGTCTTCTGGTAGTTTGTGGCGCGCTGTTTGAAAACACATACTTCCAACCAGGCCTATCGGGCAAAGCCCCAGTCAACGTCAAAGTTGCGTGCTGCAATCATGTTCAAGTTTTTTTTTTACAGTTCAGGTAGCAAATAATTTATAACACACCAGTTTCACAGATTAAATTGAAAAAAATTAGTTAAGTAATGTGTTCTTGATAAATTTGAGAAAAACCCCCAGACTAAAGCATTACAGTAGTAGCAAGCCATTTGCCAAAATACCTTATGTCAGGGCTCTACAAGTCACGAGCACCAGGTCGTCATGATGCCTAACTTTTCCTTGCTGGCGACTAACTTCTGCAGGGATACCAACACAAGTATACAGTGGTTTTGAAAACATCAGCCAATTTCGTTGTACAGAATTGACTGGTTACAAGAAACTGGGATGGTATCTAGTTTGTAGTAAGTTAACTGTATTTGCTGATATTGTACCAAGTTGATATTGATATGTACCATTCACAGGCTCCGATTTACAAACGGGCCATGCGGGCATTTGCCCAGAGTGCCATTTTTTTTAGGGGGAAGGAGGTGAATTGCTGTACAAAAAAAAATGAGGGACTGGAAAAGTTTTTTTATGTGCTGTAATGATGTTATTTTTGAAAAATACATGTCAAATCCTACCATTTAAAGCAAAACAGAGATATGTGTAATAGGGTATTGATTTGGACAGTCAAGGGGAAATGTTATTTTATACTAACTATTGCAGTGAACATAAAAATATTATGACTTAAATCAAATACTTTAGGAATAGATTTAAAATTTGTTTAACAGTATACAGTGTACTATAACTGATGTTTTATTACAGTAGTTATAACAGCTGTATAAAACTGCACCAACCATTTATTAAATTTAAATGAACAAAAAAAGACACAAACAGCCTATGTCTTTGAAAAACCTTAGTATTTAGTTGCATAATGTGCTGTTTAACAACTGATAATAAACAAGCTTGACTTTGTAAAATGTTATGATGTTTGATGGAACTGGATAATGACAGGGGGGAGGGGGGTCTAAAGATGATCTGCCCAGAGCATTAGCTGCCTGGAATTGGGGCCTTACCATTTTGCACTTTAGTGTTTAAATAAAATCTGAGTAGAAATTCTCACTAAAGTGTGTGTGTGTGTGTGTGTGTGTGTGTTTTGTAGTGCGTGCGTGTGCGTGCGTGTTGTAGTGCGTGTGTGTGCGTGTTGTAGTGCGTGTGCGTGTTGTGCGTGCGTGTTGTGCGTGTGTTTTTTTTTTCTTTGGCTCCTAGATTTTGTGCCTGGCTCCTAAACTTTCAAAGATTTTGTAGTTGCCTGTTTTATGCGTTCAAAGTTTTAAAAAAGTAAATTGTGTGAAGTTTTTCACTATTGCTTATATTTGTTTTTTTTTTTTTTTTTCTGCAGCGAATAATAGTCATTCATGGCCCAACGTGTTGAAACTTTTGTCGTGGTTGGTTGACCTGGTGGAAAAGAAGGATAAAGTAAGAACCCACATGTTTAGCAAGTCTGAAGAAGAACCAGATGATGAATTTGTTGTTAGCGCTGAGGTATGTATGTTATTTTTATAGTGCAGATGTTGCATTGCCTTGTAGTCATTTCAATAACCTTTCATAGTTAATGATAATGATAATTATAGAATTTTTGCTGTGTGTCAAATTTTTTTTGTTAGGATGAGCTTTGTATAAAAAAGAATATTTATTGAAGAGTTAAGTAGGTTTAGCTATAATGCTGTCTTATTTAAGTTGTTATATTATCCAGGTGAGTCACAGAGATGGAAACTGTGGTATTCCAAGGTTTTGAACACCGATATCAGGGTCTATTACAAAGGTTTGTTGTCCAAATGGCATCACTCCCGTTTTCTGGTTTCTAACGTAACGTGCTATTTTTAGGGTTGCTGAATCGCCCGTTTCACTGGCATATAGTGCAGGGCTGTTGTGAGAAACTAAGGGACAGAGGGCAAACAATTTTGTTGGGTTCTTTCCCCTTTACTTAATTACCCCACAGTTAAAAAAAAAAAAAATACTGTAAACTTAATCTGCGCGTATCGCATAATTTGTAAGGTTTCCAATGAATTCTATTAGCAAAAGACTTGTAATTTTTGTCCTAACAGAATAAACTTGTACATTAAAAAAGGTTTTGGGACTCCACCGGGATCCCCCTGGTACTCTGGCTTGAGGATCTCCGCCCCCCCCCCCCCCCCCCCCCCCCCTCCTCGGCCCGTTGCCTCCTGTCTGTCCCCGCTTCTCAACAGTCTTGTGTATTGGCCACAGGACTTCAGTTTCGACAACATGTCTCTTGTACAGCTAGCAAATTGTAAACCAGTTTTCAGAGTAATTTTTACCTTCCTTCCTCCCACAGGAACTGTTCGACTATTACCTCAACACGTACATTTTGTGGGATCAAGAACAGATAGACGACATTGAAGTTGCCACATCGCAACTTGAGAAAAAATACAGTAAGCTTCAAATAGCATGTATATTTTTTTAATTGTAATATGTTAGAATTTAATGTTATATTTAAAATATTTATACAGTATTTTTATTTAATACACATTAAATTTAGAGCAAGTTAATATAATATTTATGCATTTAACAAGCCTGCTATTCCTGGGAGCCTTGGTATTTTTACAGGCTCTGGTAGGGTATATATTTATTTTTAAATAATTTTGTGATTTTATCATGGTACTTCTGTATTTCTTAAGTATTCATTAACACTGCTTCATTTCACGTCTTGCCAATTGAATGATAATTTTTGAATTGTAGAATGTATGAATGTTTAGGAGACAAGATTTTATGGTTTTATATTTAACCCAATTTCTTTTTTTTTTTTTAAATACAGGTTTTTGGTGTTAGTTTTTAATTGTATGATGGTCAATTACGGCGGTCTTTCAGCACACACTGCTCTTAGTACTTTGCTTCTCTGATCGTGTTCCACATGCCGCATCCTACTCTCGCCACCTCGACCGGGCGTGCGTAGCGACGAAACATAACAGTCTGAGCAACCAGATGGAGCACTGACAGTTGGTGTCAAAGTAAACTGCATCAAAAGTGTTCGATTTTATTTTTGTTGCCGTTATAAATAATGCTGGTGCAGCAGCACATGTGCAGAATCAACCGTGTGAGAAAAAAAAAAGAGTTTTAACAAAGAAATGAAACACTTTTTTTTGTATGGTTTGGCTCGTCAATATGTAGGCGTCAATTATTGCAAACAATGTTCATCTGCATGTGCAAGATATTGCAGGCTCGTATTTTGTTATTTGCATTGTGAAGATTTTGAATGTATCTAAAATCAATATGCATAAACCCTTCCAACCTTTATTCTTACATTACTGAAGTTTAATTTACAATGGAGAATGTAAAATGGGAAAAAACAGTCGTGGTGCAACAAATATAATTATTGCTGATTAAACCGTTAAATTTAATTGTAAGTGAATGCATATTTATGAAAACTGAGGATCCAAAAAAAAAGTTAATGGCAATTCTTGCTCTTTGTGAACTAATCTAAAACTTCTATGAATACCTTAAATGTCCACATTTAGTATGTTGTAGCAATTTATGCTCTGTTGTATGTATTTAGTTTTTACAAATACCTCTACCACTTAAACTTTTATTTTGAGGATTCAGCATTATATAATTGTACCAATGTTATTTCAGATGAAGGTCTGTGTTCCGAGGAGGAACTAAAAGCACTGTCGGAAGAGATAGAGCAAATAAAGCAGAGGTTTGAAGACCCACAGGATAATGAAGAAGAAAGTAAATTTCAGGTGAATAAAATAAATGACACTATCACTTTTATTTTTAGAACTGTTAATACAGTGAAACCTCATTAATACAAACCTGAAGGGGAGAAAAATATTTCAGTTTGTAATAACGAGGTTCATATTAATGAGGTTCTTGAGCCAATAGGTATAATAAGAACTCGATAAGAAATATTGAATTCCTACATGTCAGAGCACTAAAAATGTGGAATATTATTATTGTAATAGAAGCCAGATATTGACATGCACACTAACAAAATACACTTAGAAGCAATTTTAATAAAATACACTATAACAGACTGATAATTAGTATACATATACGTATGTATGTATTCTTATTTAATATGTTTCCAAAGTTTTGACAAAAATGATTAACATTTACCGTACAGTTAATTGCTGTTGAGTGTATAGCAATTCTTATGCAAAGTATGCAAGATATATTTACATAGGTTTAAAAAAATTATTAATTTTTTTCTGGACACAATTATCTCTGTAAATATCATTTACAGCAGAACATATCTTCTCAAATCCTGCAATCAAGTCAATTGGCACATCACTTGCAGCAAGTACATTTTCCAGTGTACGCAAAGCACTGATTGTGTCACTTTTGCTTGGAAGTTTATGCACTACCTCACCATTGTCGTCATCACCATCATTATCCTGACTTCTACCACCCTCACAAAGTGACTGTACAGCGTCAGCCCTTGGTGTTTCCTGTAATCCTCGTGAACCAACAAGATCTTCTGCAGTTAATCTTGCACTGGTGTACACACTGTCATCAATATGAACAAACTCATTGAAGTCATTATCAACTTGCACGTGTTCTTTTAACTCTTGCCAATCCTCTAAAGGTTGATCAAAGTCAGGTTCTTCAACAGTTTGCTGGCCAAAACCACTTTTTGCAAAGCAATGCACAATTGTCTTTTGGCTGATGCTGTCCCACGACATGGCTATACTGCGGATAGCATCCAAAACTGACCATCTAGGAAGCTCAGTCTTTCCTTTTTCACACTGCCTGATAAGGTATTTCACCAAGCGCTGTCTGTAGTTTCTTTTGAAGCACTGTATTATACCTTGGTCGAGTGGTTGTGTCACACTTGTTGTATTTGGTAGCAAGAAGCGTAAGGTAATGTTTTTCAACTTCATACCATGAGCAGTATGTGCAGCACAGTTGTCCAACAATAACAAAATTTTGCGATTTAGAGTCGCCATTTTCCTGTCCAATTTTAACAACCACAACTGGAAAATTTTTGTGGTGTCCCAAGCCTTACTGTTTGCCTCGTAATCTACTGGCAGGTTTTTTGCTGCAACATCTTTGAAACATCTTGGCTTGGCAGACTTGCCAATAACCAAGGGTCGAAGTTTAGTACTGCCATCTTGATTACAACATAGTAAAACTGTAAGACGAACTTTACTGTGTTTACCGCCATGGCAGTTTTCACCTTTTACGGTTAGAGTTTTATTGGGCAACAGATTGTAAAAAAGCCCCGTTTCATCCATATTAAACACATCATGTGGTGCAAATTTACTTACGATGGTCTGTACTGACTGAAGCCAGTCACTCGTTGCTGTTTGGTCGACAGCTGCAGATTCGCCACAAATGGTTTTTGTGGCCAAATTATGCCTATCTTTGAAGCGTTGAAGCCATCCGTTGCTGCAATGGAAATCATCAATTCTGAGTCGCAGTGCCAGCTGATCAGCCTTTTCTTGGATAATAGGCCCGGAAATTGGAACTCTGGTGGCGCGCATCTGATGAAACCACTCCAGCAGTTTGGCCTCTAATTCTGAATGTTTACCGACGCGCATCCTTTTCTTAGTTTGATTACTACCTTTCCTGACTGCTTCTTCTATTTTATCTGCTTGCTTTAGAATTGTACTTAAGGTTGATTTTGATATACCAAACTCTTCAGAAAGTTCTGTTTTCGTTTTTTCACCCTGACGAACTGAATTTATTATCTTAATTTTCGTCTTCAATGCAATTTCCTTGCGTTTACGTTTTGCCTCCATTTTTATGTGTGTACGTACAAATTCTAAAGTTTAATAAAATTCTCACAAGATAATTCACTTAAACTTTCATTACAACGTACACAAATATTAAACGGGTTAGGCGTAATATATATTTTGATTTTATTGGTCCGGCACAGATTCATGTATACAAAGGAAGTACAAAATCGAACGTAAATACAATCCCACGTGAAGTTCGATATATCGAATATTGTACAAACGCGAGTGATTTCTGAACATATCGAACACACGAACGAGTGATTTTGTAAACATAAGAGTTAAAAACACACTTCGGACACTCAGGCCGGGCCGTATCTTTGTGGTAATCTTTGGTTCGTATTAAACGGTAAACATGACTGTTTGTTTATACGGAAGGGAATTGTTATTGTTCGCTATACATAATAACGAGAATTTCGTATTAACCAAACAAATCTTCATTGTGTTTAATGGGCATATTTCACGGGGTAATAGTAATAGGTAATATTAACGAGTCGTTCGTAATAAGCGGGATAATATTAACGAGGTTTCACTGTATGTAACCTTGCTATTTAGTTCTACAAAATTTTAATAAGAAAAATTTAAAGTTCATCATGAAAAACCAATTGTGATAACTGGAATATGTATTTATATACTAGCTGCATTCCCAGCATTGCCCTAGCTGAACACCAGACGAAGGGGTCTTTTTTGGAAATCAGATGTAGACAGTAATTGTTTTCTTAATTTGAAAATCGAGTGTGCAAAGTAATTTCTAGCACTGGCAGAACCCAGCATATGTTCTGCCAGTGTATATTTATTTACCTCTACATATTTAAAAATGGATGGTTGGTATGTAATCTGGAATCTATAAAGTGAAAAAAAGTAGAATATTGAAAGATTGCTGATGCTTTAAAGATTTCATTATCTAGATAATGCCGGGCATGCATTGCAGTGCCTCATATCAGGTTTTTTTTATTATTATTTTATTTTATTATTTGGTACACATATAAAACGATCTCTCTATCTTCCTCTCAAATCCTATATACAGTATAACCTCGTTTTCACATATCTTAAGAGACTAGGGGGAAAATATGTAAAAAAATTGGGAAAACGTAAAAATAGGGGACTGTTTAAAATTAAAATTATTATTATTCTAACGATCATGGGACCAAATAAGCAAATATACGCCACACTAAATAAAAGTCTCTGAGATGCTTAGTGTGTGACCGTGGGCAGACATAGAGAAATGACACATACTCACTGTTTATATGACTATGACCTATGATTTTCTGTTATAAAAATGTATATACCCATGGCGATCTGTTTGAACGGTTTAGAAGTTGATGCACTGCAACGCCATCTAGTGGAGAGTTACAAAAAATCACTTTGATGTGCTAACGTTCATGATACAAGTCAAATGGTGTCGGGAATTTATCAATCTCATATAGATGTATATAAAATGGTGTTGGAGTTTATCAATCTCAGAAATATATATACATATACCAACATTCGTACACACACACACACATACACATAGTATATATATCCTTAGCTACATAGAATTTGAGTGATGTGTTACAATGCTTGCAGTAAGAGTAATAAAATAATATCTATTTATCAAAATGTGTAATTTTAATACTTATGTTTTGCTTCTAGCAAATTAAAATGGAACATGATTCACTGCAAGAGGACTTCCTGAAGATCTCAGCTGAACTTGAAGCACAGGAAGGAGAGATAAATAGTTTACAGCAGCAACTATGTGACTTATCTGTTCAGAAAGAAAAATTAGGTTAGTGACTGCTGGTTTGAATTATGTCATCTGAGGAGATGTGATTGACATTTCATTATTACAGTTACAAGTTTTTGAAGTGAGACATTTTTTTTATAGCCGGTAGAGTGATGTCAGAATCTACAGAATCTAGAGGTGTTTGAAGCTTCGAAAATGTCGAAGTCGAATCGGAGCTTGCCAATCGGTTTGAAGTTAACACCAAGAATTTTTTTCGAAGGAATCATTAATAACTTGTCAATTATCTTGAGGCTTCATTACAATATTGTAACGATGATTGGCATTATTATAATATCACTTTATTACAGTAAAACAGAGTTTAGAACCGTATATTTGTTACTTCATAAGCAAAAATAATTAAAATAATATCTACGGCGACGGTCGGCAGTGACATCTTATTTTAACAATTTCATGCAGGTTGGCCAACGTGACATGATTTTAAAAAAGCACATATGCGTCGTGCTCCGATGAAATGGTAATAAGTAATAACATAAATATTTGTTTCATCCTAAACACATAAAAATAATGCAGTTATTACTTAATGTGCATATCAAAAAAAGGATATTTGGGAATTATATTTATATATTTTAACAATATTAAGTCTTTAAGATTTCTAATAGCATCGGTTGGCCATCCAGGTAGCATCATCATGTGATTGTGCATGTCCAAATAATTATCTCAATATTAAATTATGTAAACGTTACTTTCAGTTTCAGCAATAAAGAGTTTTCGGGTAGTTAAAATGATGGCATTGATGAAGTTAAAATATTTAATTATTTGTGGTCGGAAACTATTGAAGTTAAGTGAGCCTTATGATCTTACCCAAAAATAAGGCTAAACGCAATGTAAATAAATAGTGGTGGATACTTTATATATATATATATATATATATATATATATATATATATATATATATTGTTATATATATATATATATATTGTTTCCTTGCACAATAAAGATTATTCCTAATCCTTTAACATATGGTTTTCGGTGTATCAACGTAAGGATTTCTGCCGCAAATGTTGAAAAATGTTGAAATTGGTAAGTAAACTATGTCAACAAAATTCCTGTTTAAGCCAATTCCAACATTCCAACACGATATTTGGCTTTTAGCATTTGTTTTAACATCGAAACTACGGAATAGCGGGAGGTTTTTTTTTACCGTACGCACATAGTACACGAGACACGGCGTTGATAGTGTTTTTATCCGCTAGTTTAACATACGTTCCGGAGCATAATGATTTTGTTAATGCGAAAAACTAAACATAATGGACGTGATATCGGTTGCACGCACGTAACTATTCCCCTCATGCCATCAGATTTTTTGTTTCACTTCAAAAAGTTTTGAGACATAGTTAACGCTACAGATGGCAGTATCAGTGCATGATTATGTGTATTTGCCAATACCTTCGTAAATATTTACATGCTTTCTCATACTTTAACATACTTTTGCATACTTGAAACTTGTAATTCGCAACTCTATGAACTCTCAACTTTGAAGTTGGACCCCGTGCTACTATTAGTATTGTGACAATTTGTATAAACATTTCCAATAGTTCCCTGACTCCATGTTCAGGTGTAGTCAAGTAATATTACCATTTAAACAACAACTGTGACTTTTGACTGGCACAGTGATTTACTCTTACAAATACTCTAAACATATTTTTAAGCTGTGAAATGTAATATAAGTGATCATAATTATTGAATGCTTGACTTTTTACCACTGTTAGACAATGTTTTGCAAACATAATTTTTAAATAATTTGAGGTGACAGGTGAAACTTGAAATGCAATTGAGTTATTGTGATAAACTTACAACAATAGTTTTTAAATAATATTAATGGCAAGAAAATGTAACCAACATGCTGCGTAAGACTGAGCTTTAAGACTCTCTCTCTTCATCCTTGTTAGATGTTCGGTATTATTGTAACTGCCAACTATTATAAAGAAATATTTTGAAATGGAGACTACAGATATTGTATCCATTACTGAGCTGTGAAGACTCGGAATATCAACTTTCACTAACATAACATATCGTAGCTTAGCTAACAATACCATCTAATTAACATTTCTGTAACTTTACAGGAGGGTTAAAAAAAACTGCTTATTTTCAAATATTTATGTTGTGTATTTTAAATCAACATTTTAAATACCTTTTCTACTATAAAGCAAAAGTAACCAACTACACTCCTATTACCTCAGTATGGAGCCTATTGCAGTTAGTAACTCTGCTTTGTGTATTTAGGCGGTTCCATTTTTGTGTGATGGTGCAGCTATCTAGGGTTTTTGCCGTAAAAATTGTATCGTGGACGCTTTGGGACCAAAAAGTCAATTTTATTAAAAATGTCAGGCGCTATTGTATGCTAAGTGACAACGATCAAGAATTCTGTAACTATGAGCACATTTCTGACCTCTATATTTTCACGGTTAACAGATAAACTGTAGTACATAACTTGTGATTAAATTTACAACATAACATAAAAATCCATATCTACTTTAGTGAGACAGAAAAAAAAGAAGCTCTAAAACAAAAAGTAAAAACATGAGAAAATTAATTCAACATAGCAGCTGAGAGTGAGTTAATAGGAACTGGTTGCAATACACAGTTTTCTGTTGCGTAAGGTTGGTGGTTGATGTTGCAGAGGCGGATTGCCAGGCTAAACAGAGTCTGCTCAAGCAGAAGATGAAGCAGTTGAGCACCCAGAAAGTTTCTCTGGAAGAGAAGCAGCTCTTCGATAAAAACATGAACTCTGTGAGGGTGGAGATTGACAACTTGAAGGCCATGAAACAGAAGCGCATGGAGGAAATCTTCAAGAAGGACATGGAAATTTCACAGCTGTTAAGAAATGTAAGCACCTTAAAAGAAATTGATATTTCTTCCAAGAACTAAACACATTTGTATCAAGTCTAACTATGAATATGAGCTTTGTTTACATCTTATAAAAAATCTGCAACTGTAAGAAAATAATAATAGATAAAAAAAATATATAAATTTGTTATATAGTTTTGTTATAACTACAATAGAGTGGTTTTAATGTGTTTTTATTAAATAGATTACAGTCTTCAACGTTTTGGACCTTTTTTTTTTATGAATGTTAGATTTTGGCAAAAATTTTGGGAATAATTTCAAACTTATATTGAGCCCAATAGGCTGAATGTAATATAAGTTTTTCATCTGAGTGTGCTTGGTTTTTTTTTTTCTTGACCTGTTAAAATCTGTTATTACAGGTGTCAGAGGAAAACAACAAGTTCCGCAGGAACCTGCAGAAGTTTGATGACCCCAGAGTGCAGGAGCTCGTGCAAACTAAGTCTGATAGTCAGGAAGAGATTATTGAAATTCTGTCTGACATAGAATCCGCAGCAAAGAAAAGTCTGTTGGATATTAAGAAGCAGTTGCCAGGAATCACATCTAATTTGGAAAAGGTAGGGGCATTATTATAATGTAAAAAGAAACAGAAGAGCCTTCTCGGTTCTCTCTGTGTGCATCGACTACCTTCCCCGCCCGCGGCGAGCCCTGGGAGGGATGGAAACCAATCGTTGCCCTTGAGTCAGTCTTACACTAGCAGCAATGTCGTAACTTAGGAATTTAATTTGATCACTCATTTGGTGATCTAATCAAGTCCCAGATTTTTTAAATGGAAATCCACCTATGAAATAAATCTGCAAAAAAAAAAGTTGAAATAGACACAAATATTCAGCATCACCTACTTCTAGTACATATTTTTAAAATGTGCTAAAAGTGTGAAGATTGGTCATGTTGCAAATATATATATATACATATATAAAACTAGTAACTTGTTACATCATTTATGTGCGCAGGTGAAACGAGAGTTACAAAATGCCAATGCAGAACTGGAGGAAGAACGGGTCAAAATAAAATCTCTCTGTGCCAGCCTGGAGAAACTTGACCAGAACTTAAAACAGGTGGGTATTGGTGTTGAACTTGCCACCTGAGGGTGATGGGACGGTGAGGCGACCTTCCCCTAGCGCTGTCCCGCCTCGGAATGTCGGGTTCCTCCGACCGGGAGCCGAGGCTCTGGCCACCAGCCTTGTTGGGGCACGGGCCGAGCATCGCTGGGCAGTCGCCGCCTCCGTGGCCCCTTGGGTGGCATGCTGGCAGTCTTCTCCAGCAGGCCTGGGTACCAGGGCGACCAGCGACCTACCTCACCTCTGGCGGAGTCAGTGGTAGTTGGGATACCGGCAAGGGAACCCACGTTAACTCCGTCCAGATAGGAGATTGGGTCCTTTCTCTGGCTCCGAGTCGCTGGTACTGCTGGAACAGGGATCTCGAGGGCTGCGGGGGTACCGCTGATCCTGTTCACGGTGGCAGAGCTCCCCTCTTTGGCTAACTAGACTACGAAGGCTTCCCGTCTGTTTACTCCCCTCCGGTTGTGATCGGAGCAGGAAAGAGGTGATGCAAGAGTTAGCTGCGGCTGCTGTGGTCTGGCCGACCAGGCTCGTGGTGTGGTCTGCTGTGGTAGCGTTCCTAACCAACCACCTCTTTCTCAGGCGTGACTATTTTTTTTTTTTTGGTGGACCAATGTTGTTGAGTACTTCCAGTCCCGCCCAAGTGTTTGTGGCGTGGCAACAATGGTGGTGGTTCCACAGTGTGCTGAGCAGACCGATGTAGCTAGATACTCCGGCCACTGAGGATCACCCCACTGCTGTGTTGGTGGGGAACGAGGAAAGGTGTGAGGGTCGAACCCAGGTCACCAGGCCTTTGTACCTGTTCCTTCTTTTGAGTTGGCCGGGCTCTGACGGGAAATATACAGCTGAAAGATGGAGTTAAATATAGTGTCCCACAGAAAAGAAAGGCGTGAAGTCTGTGGCGGGTGTTTAAAACAATACGTAACACGTCTGCCTACCTCTGGTTAGCCTAGAGGATAGTTCTAAAGTACCTCAGGGGTGCAACAACAGGGGGGGCAAGGGTATTTTGCCCCCCCCCCCCCCCTCTGAAACCTTGAAGTGGGGGGAAAACGAGGGGCAAATAAAGTGCTGTGTAATCAATTTTTAGATAATGAAACTGCTTAAATAGCACCAGTTTCCACCTTGAAATACAAATTTTCCCGGGGGAGGACCCCCGGAACCCCGCTTCAATAGGGGGGATCGATGATTCTTTATAAAAAGGTATATTGCCCCCCCCCTTTGGAAATTTAGTTGTTGCGCCCCTGAAGTACCTGAACTGGCTCTACTCACAACCGGCGGCAGGCGTCTGGCGGCACCAGATATTGGTAGTGCTTTTAGCAAGGGAGTGAAGCAAACTACATCAGTAGTACACAACCAATTTTGTAAGAAAAACATGCATCTAAATTTTTTTCCCTGTGGTTTGGATCTGTAAAGGCATGGAAAAAGTGTTTTTCGTACACAACTAAAATGCAGAACAGCTTTTATATTAGTTTAGCATGACACTAATCACTGGAAACCTCTGATTGAAATATGTATGCGAGAGCACAAGGGGTGCTCTGGGGCTTACTGCCCCGGGGGGTGTAGGGCGAACGGTGCTAAGAAGGGATGATGGACTTTGGTGGTGGTCAGGACACCATAGGTTGGTTTGGCTCACCCTCTTTCTAAGAGACTGGAGGGGCGGCGAGCAGGCGGTTGTTGGTCTCCAGGCATAATGGACATTATGGCAGCCCTTTTGGACAAGGTGTGGGCATGCGACAAGACAACTTAGTGATGACTGGAGTATTTGTAACTTTAGGAAGATATGTATTTTCTCGTTAATTTTCAAAATTGGCTTTGGTTAGATTTTAGTGGTATTAAGAGAATTTATGTATTTTTTTTTTCCCCTTAAACTTTTTTTTCATATAGGTATTGTGATATTGGTTTTATTTTTTAAAAAATCCATTTAATTTGTGATCTTCCATCATATAATGAAAATATTTTTAAAATCTTTTCCCCCCCATCTAAATAATGCCATTTAAATTGCTCCACAAGCTATATTTGTCAAAGCAAACCATTAAGTGATAGCCCTATATGTCTAGAGCATGTTTACTGGCATTCAAAAATTAATATTGTGTTCTTAAGTATGAAACAATCAGTTAACTGTAAAAGAGACAATAATTTGGAAAATTTAAGTAGCTTCGACAATATATTTTTTGCTCTTACATTTTGTTATAGTTGCTAAAATAATGGCATTCCATTTATTTTGTTTGTTGAACCAAATTTCAGTGATTTGTGTAAAGTTTTGTTTCAAGTATGAATGTTTATTTCATGAGTTAACTTGCATTTCTGTTTTTTATATGTTTAATTAGCTAACAGTTTGGTGTTATTTTGCTTTCGTTGCCATTCATAGTAAAATATTGTCCCTAGTGTTAGTTGACAAGTAATTATAAATTTTTTTTTAAATTAATAAGTACTTGATTAATGCACCTGAAAGTATTTCTAAATACTATTTTTTTGTGTTTTTTTATATATATATATATATATATATATGTATAGCGAGAAGCAGAACATATGTTTGAGTCCCAGCAATTTCTCAACAAAATAAAGAGGAATAAAGGAACTGCACATTCAGTGGAACTGGAGGAAGCGAGAGCCAAACTGAAAGCTGCGACTGAAGAGTAAGTCCTGGCCTTTTTAAACATTTTATTTAAGGAATTACATTTTAAATTTAGCAATTTATGCATACGTGGGTTTAGGTTTAAAACTTGCCCAATTAAATTTTTCTTTACATTACCGATATGTATTTTTAACCCATTGTATCTTAACTACATTTCAAATGTACATACTTTTGATTCCCTCAGGTTGGAGAAGCTACGAGAATTGAGGGCGAGTAACGCACAAGCTGCACTTGAAATAATGTCTCATCTTTATGCTGATTTTGAAAAGTTTCGGGCAAAAATTAAAGTAAGTAAAATAACTATGCTTCCTGGAAGGGAAACAAATAGTATAAAAAAAAGTATTCCTGGGTCATAAAGGATGAAAAGGGGAAGGGCAAAACCTGAAACTGGGTGTTTATGTGGCAATAAGTTGGGACACACACCATAAATACTTCACTTGTATTCTACTGGACAGATTTATGGTGAAAGCCATACAGTGAAAATGTTAAGAATTTTTTTTGTCCAAAATTATAGATGCGATCCATGCGCAGGGTCTTGCAAAGAAAAACTGCACCATTCTATGGTGTTAAATAGAATTTATAAGTAAGCTTTCAAAACTTAAAACCTTCCTTCATTGAGGGTCTTTTTAAATTTTTTTGTTAAGAATAAACTACAGTAGAATCCCACTTATCTGAGCAGACCCTGTCCGGATCACAGAGTCCAATTAAAACTTAATTTAAGTTTTCAATAAAATAAAAACTGTAAAAAAAAATTCCTCCCCCCTCCATAAATACATCTGGAAAACAGGATGCATTTTCTCAATAGTCAACTGGTAGTAAAACTTTTTTTTAAATTCCGTCCAGATAAACCAGAGGTCCGGACGAGCCACATTAGTATGACTCTTAACTTTTATTAAAATCTTATAATCTTATTTTGCATTGATGTAGTAATTGATCCACGAGAAGTTGCCTTGTTATGATTCTTGTGATTTCTTTGCTTAGGATGAAGATATCGTACAAAAGGCGCTAGAAATGGTCGGAAGCATCCGTCAGGATAAGGAACTGAGATCACCATAAAAAATATTTTTATTATTAAGTGGTATTGTTATTAATCATGCAGACACTGTGTAAAATGTTTCTATTTTAATACATGTGAAGTGTGTCACGCAGGTAACTACCGACATATGTCAATTTTCTGGCCCCCCCCTCCCCCCCCACCTCCCTCACTGCTGTGGTGACAGTTGACCATCTCTATTAGAGCTAGGGTGTGGACAATGGTACAGCATATGCCTGAATCAGTGCTGCTGAATGACCTTGAAACCCTGCACGTCTCCTGTTGCTTAAGGGGAAACGAGCAGTGCCTCTTCCCCTCCCTACACAGCCTACTCAACATGCCCTGCCAGTCGGCATAGCGCACATTAGCCCCTCCTCTGGGACGTGACTCACCATATCACCTGGAAACACTATACCTGCAACCTTCAGCTACGGGAGTCTGCTGCCAATTCTAATGCCAGTTTATGGGCACTTATCCTGAAAGGTACTGCTTGTGGACGTGTCCACCCCATGTCTACAGATGGCTCTCTGCGGCAGAAACACTACCTCCCTTCCAGTTACATGTCCTTTATTAAGTTTGCACTCCTGATGGGCTGGCCTTCCAAGAATCTACCACGTCTAAGGTGTACAAACACTGTATTTTTTTTGGACTGGAGATCATAGAGAAAACAAAGTTCTAATAATTTATTGAACAAGGTATACTGAACGACTTAAGAAAGAAGATTAATGTGTGAAAATTGCAAACCATCATCAATCCCAATTGATTGCATATCAAACCATGTAAAAATAAGAATCCCTCAACCTTAAGGGAATTGGCAGATTGTGTAAATGCACTTGATATTAATTACAAAGACCAGACATACTATTATCTTTTGCTGTGAATTTGTTTAGCAGAATCCATAATGAAACAGTTTTTTTTTTAAGTAACAATATATGGAAACAAGCATAAACCAACATTCAAATCTTCATATTTATAAGATGTTACAAAAGCATCGGTTGCATAAGTTACACGTGCCTTAATACCTTAATATTAGCAATATGAGTACAACACAGCAACAGCAACTTCTCAGACACCTCTTACTGAAAACTCACAATTCACTTGAACATGAGTTTAAGCAAGAGGTGTCAAAAAAATATGACTTGGGATCTTGACCACTATTGTGTTCCACTCTACTTATCCCCCCCCCCCCCCCCCTACTGTTTTTTCGTGACCACCATTAGTCAAAGAAAAACATTTACTGTCTGGTTTCATGAAATATTAGTAATGCTGGTACATTCAACAACAAACATTATGTTATAACATAATAACATTACCCAATAGCATCGAATAAGAAAGTTAAAACATTTTATTATTGGTAAAATGTCAGAAACTCATAAAACTGATAGAGAATGATATTTCAATGGGTATTATCTCCAGTGTATGTCAATGTGCGAGTAGGAACAGCATTAGTGACAGAATGTCATAAATATGTAACACAGAAAACAAATTTCAAAAAGAAAATATGTAGAGACAATATTACTTCTACATCAGTTGATAGTATCAATAATATGCATCAAAATTGTTGAATTTATCTTTGTACAGTGCATAGCAACACATACCTTTAATTATCTTGTCCCATCGTGTCATGAGGAACTGGAATTATTATTTTTTGTTTATAAAATACATATATTTTACACCTCTATTAAGGCCACTTTGTTTAATAAATTTGAGACTAGGAATTTTAAAATACCTAAGTATTTTCCTGTTTGAATTTGAGAAAATGGTGAAAGAAAAGGAATAATTAGCACACTATAGTAAAACATGTAATCAAAGAAATGCGGAAATAAAGTTTCCACCAACACAGTTATAGTTAATATAAAATAAAAATATCTTGATTTCAGATTTTTTTACAGGAAAAAAATTATCTGACTACTAAATAACTTGTCTTGAGACAAAAATCACACTTAGGTGTCATTCGTCCTTCTCTTTGTTTTTCTTCTTTTTCTTCTTCTTTGGTGGAGATGCTACTTCTTCATCCAAAACACCATTTACTTCACTTGCTTCTGTAATCAAAATATTTCCAATTTATCTTCCAAAATGGATTTTTCTTCATGTACAATCAGGAGCGAATGCAGGGAAGTTGGAGGGATATACTCCCACCCGAAATGAAATTTTGCATTCACTCCTCTGTGCAATAAAACTTATGCACATGAAAAATTGCCAATGTCAGAGATGGATAAAGTTAGTCAGATGGTCATTTCTGAGAAAAAAATAAGTTCAATGGTTTTTTTTTTTTTTTACACATAATAGATACCTACATAAATCATGCCATGAAATTAAACTGTATTACTCCTATGTAGTGTAACTTAATTTGAAGGATTTCAAACTTAAGTATGAATTTTCATAATCCTAAAATGGTTTACTTTTAGTAGTATCAAATCACTATAAAGATAGTGATATGTCGGTTCTACTTTTTTCTCGGCACGGTTCTGATTATCATAAATCTGTTCTCAGTTAACCTACACACAATTTCCAGTAACACAGAAGACTACAAACAAGTCACCTAACCCCTAAATATCCTCTTTTATCAAATAATTGTTGCACCGATATTTCAGAGCAAAAAATTTTGGATTAAAAAAAAAACCTCTCGTAAATTTCGCATGATGTTTTTGGTCCCGCTATTAGGTTCTGAGCGCTTTGTGCAGGTACTTTTTTCCATATCAAACATTGTATTTTAAAGTAGAAATCTAATATTTATTCGTACATAACCACTTATTTGATTAACGGAAATACGAAGTTGTCTGATGTGTAAAGTTTCTTTTAAAGACGTTATAATAGTTATAAACTTTATCTGTTCGTCTACATTTCCGCGGTGTACCGCACACGTAGTCGAATATCAATATTGATATCTCGCCGATTGCATGCAACGCACGCTCTCTGTCGAGTGCTGAGTTAACTACATTTGATGGCCCGCACTCTTTCGTGGTGTGTACTACGACATAGTCATGCTCGCATGTTCAGGCTCGCTTTCCGGTCACAGATTTTGTTTTTCTATTTCAAATTGAAGAAAGGTTTTTATTGCATGACTTATTTTAAATTGTTTGGTGTGCTCTTGTATACTCCACTTTTTAAATGAACGTACTTTCCATGAATGGGTTTTGTTTTTATGAATAACTTTACCTAACAAAAATAAAATTGCACCCCTACTTTTCAAACGTGGTTTTAGTATAAAAAGTGCAGCGATTATGCGATAAAACACGGTAATTTGTGCACAGAAAATGAAACATAATGCAATTAAATTTTTAAAATTATAAACAACCTTTTATTCTAAGTATATTATTCTGTTGAACATTGTCAGAAAAAAAAAGAAAAAAATCAGAACCTACCCTTTAATATAAATATATAACATGGAATCGGAATCTGTATATTTTAGGAATAGGCCCAACACTAATTGTAATATAATAGAAGAAAAAGTTTTATAATTTAAAACTCGGCTGGAAGAAGAATGCACTTATCAATAACACATGAACTCAGATCATCTAGAATGCACTACAACAAAGAAGGATCCATGCTGAACCAACACGTATATATATGTGTGTTATTAAATTATCTCACCATCTGCAGCAGCCTCAGCTTCACGTTTTCTTTTCTTGTTCTTTTTCTTCTTCTTCTTGTTTTCAATGGCTGCCTGAATAATCATAAAAATAACCACAAAAGCCTTAAACTTATGATGAGTATTCACAGCATAACATGAAGCTTTTAGTGCTGCTTGAACCTACACTTTTATTGCTTTAACCACACTTGACTGTCACATGAACACATTTGGAACCCTAGCCACTTTTCAAAAGATTTTAAATAGCCTATAACTAGGGCCACGATTATATGGTGAATCGCGAAATCACGAATTTATATGGAAAATGCAAAAAAAAAAGAGCGATTTTTAAGAAAAACCGCTAAATAACACCGAAATTACACAATACAAGTCTCTTATATTTTAATGTGAAAAGCTTGATAGTCAAGACTTGCCCGGGTCCTGGTTGATAAGCTAGAAGAATTTCCTGCCTTGCATTTCTACGTGCTTCCTCTAATCAGCTTTAGGGTGCCGTTTGATCAGCGTTGTGTGTTAGTGAAGCGGGATGATAAGCGACGCTCAATGGTAGTTCTAGCGCGGTAAAACCTCTGTGCAAGGCTCTGAACTGGCACGGTCATCTCGTTCCCGTCAGATAACTGTGAAATTTGAGCGGCGACCGTAACATTATATGGCGGAAAAATAAAGATAAAGGTGTAATGCATTTCCCTCTGATACTTTCAAGAAATTTGTAACGGGTTTTTTACACCTAAAACTTCGAAAACATGCCTTTTAGCCATTTTATCTCCTCTAAATCCTCTTGATCCAATATCAAAAGAACCAGTTGGGCATTAACAAATTCTTAAATGCTTTTTGTAAACAGACTCCAGTTGGACATCTAGTGTAGTTTGGAAATCGCGTAGGTTTTTCGTGGCTGTGCGCGTCACGCGCCGAGTGTTGTCCGGCAGGAAGGGCGAGTATAGTTCATTTGCGGTAAAAATGAATACTATTACGGCCCTGCTAAATTTTTCCATTAAAGAAATTTTGAAGTTTCAGTGACTTTCCAGCAGAAATAATGTTTTGTAACTAACAAACAAATTGTATCAAAACAATTAACGGTAAATGGCTGTCGCGGGGGCCCTTCAAAATTTTTCATTTTACCAGAAATGGACTATACAAACCTGGCTTTCGTCGCACGCAGTATTGAGAAGGGGAGGAAGGATGTTGACAGTTTCACATGCCAAAGGACAATGAGGGAGGAGGGGGAGAGAGCCACGATGGTTTGTATGCCTGGGAGGGATGAACCTTGAAGTCTGGACAGGGGAAGGAGAGGTAAGTCGTATGACGTCATGCGTCCGCCGCCTGTGTTGCCGCCAGCCTGTCTAGACGGATTCCCGCGCTCCCACTTACGTTGCACAATCTACTGCTGCCGTATTTTTAAGCAGAATGTCCGATTTTTTTCTCTCTTCTTATACGAACATTAGTACGATTATTATAAACCCACACAAAATATATGCTGCGTGTTAAATAATAGCTTTTTATAAGCTTTTATTGTGAGTTTTACCATTTTTCCCCCAATTATTTTTGTTTTGGTGCCAAAATATCAGATTTTTTTTTGACGGTTCCTGAGAATATATGGTACTTTATAAGAGAAAATGTTTAACCAGAACATTAAAATGTTGATTACATGTGATTCTAAACAACACAATAGGCCCAACTGCTATTTTTTATGTCACAATCGTGAAATATATTGTGTAAGTACCATGAATAGCTTAAAAAAACCCATATTTTTTTAAAAGACGAAATAACGACGAAATGTGTGGTTTTAAATGACGAAATCAGGTTCAAAATAAAACCATATAATCTTGGCTCTACCTATAACTAACCTCACTACAGTTACTCTGAAACACCATTTGAACAGATTCAAAATATGAGATTTAAAATTTTCATTGACAAAAGATTTTTTCATAATTTGGCTAACTGTATGTTTGTATGACAAATTTTAACAGAATAAAAAGTTCTACTGGATGCAATAAACTAGAGCTAGATTCAAAACTTGAGTTTGTGTAAAATCAGAATTAACTATTGATCATAGAGAAAATAGGAAATGTAAATGGGTTCTTGATAAGTGTTAAATAGAATCCACAAATATTCTCTAGTCATTTTCATGTTATGTGTTTCCAAATTCAATCCAGTCTTGAAGAAATGAAATAATATGTACCTATTTGAATAAGAACAAAACATGAAACAACAAAAGAATATAATCAATCCTGAAAACAACACTACCATAATTTTGCTTTCATGCCACTACCACCAATAAGTATTCTAAAAATTAATACATGCAAAAATTTTATAAATTAATTTCTTTCATTTTACAATTTTTTTTATTGATTACCCTGTTTTTTTATCTTAACATATGGAATAATTTGATAGTACCAATTTAGCTATTACTGAAATGTGACTTACCTTTTTACCCACAAAATTTATTTTAGTTGTGAACTATGCAATGCTTTGAATGTGGCTTTTAAAGTGTTATAGACACTTGAAAGTTAACTTTTTTTTTTTTTAGTTTAGAGTTCCAAATTTCTAATGTTTGCACACCCCTAATAGCTTAGAATAACTAAGCTAAACCTAAAACAACATAAAGATATTCAAAACAGGAGACTTTTACGATGTGCAAAAACTTTAAAATGAAAGTTTATTTTATATAAAGTGTAAGGGGGAAAAACCACTACATTTTTTATATGATTTAACAGTATAAACTGTTCTCTTAGGACACTTTTGAGTTGCAACACATTCCAGGATTAAGGTGCTACAATTTCCTTTCTTCCAATGAGTCAAAAGTTCTCACCTCAGTGATTGCCTCCTGCATGACTTCCACATTCTTCTTCGGTATTTCTCCTGTTTGGTAGAACTTCAATCTGTCTTCTACTTGCTGCCGGAGTTTCTCTCCAAACACATTACAAGGTTCCTCTGAAAATGAATTAAAAATTACAATTTCATACAAAAACATAGAATACATGTATTAACCAGCAACAATACGAGAAGACTAATGTCTCACTAGATGGTAAGATGTATGTAGTACTACATTTTTAAGTGCAGCAATATCAAAATTCAATTTAACATTTTTTTTTTTTAATTTTTGCTGGGTCAATATTTAATTTGAGTACACTAATAAAAAATTACTTGAGAAAAATTTAATATTTTTTCACAAGAGTATAAGTAACAAAAATTAAATAATAAAAAACAAATATATTATGGCAGTAACATCACACCAAAGCAATTGCAAGTTGTTTGTTTGTACGTACGTATGTATTTTAAACATGCAGATGCACTAGTTTCAGTTAAATTGATCATCCCTGTTGAAAAGGTAATTATGACCCTCTAATGAACTCTGTAATATGAATTCTTAAGCGTGTTTTCACTGAGGCAACATTTCGGCAACATGTGGAATGCGACATTGTCACTGAGCCCCAAGCTGAAGGTCAACAGATATCGCAACACGCAAGCAACAGTGTAACAGTGTCAAACCTATCACTCTTTCCGAGAATCCTGTCACCCGTCACTGAACTCCCCACTCTGGTCGGGAAGCAGGCAACATGTGGAGGTAACGTGAAGTGATCCAAGGAACAAACTGTAGCTTTTATTGAGTAATGCAGACAGTTGCCAATACTGTGGGATGTTCAGCAGCTTAATTTTGGTTTGAAGTAGTGGAAATTTAAAAAAAATAAGTTATTTAATGAGAGAAGTAATTCTTGAGATAAACCATAGAAATTTGTAACTGTCTCTAGTAGTTGGAAACCCTAGCATTATCAAACAATCTTACTTCTGTGGTACTAATAACTGCTAATTGATTTCAGATTGCTTCAATTTTGACTCGCATGTTTCTACAACAGTCTGAAACATGCAACATGCCATGTGAATTTTTGGGACCAGACGACAATTTTCTTGTTTCTTCTAAAATAATTGTACCTTCCTAAGTATGATTTGAAATGGAAAAGTTAAAATATAATACTTTTATAGTTTTATTAATTTATTTTTATCACAACTTTAAAATTTCAGATTTTTATTATATAAATTTTGAAAAACAATGGTTTGGCAGACCTTGAGTATAACCTACTTTAATATAAAATATGTTTGATTTAAATGTAATTAATTAGATTTAAGTTTGTTTTTCATATGCAAAAATAAACTAATCACAAATAAAAAAAGTCATATTTATGAATATGGTTGGCAAATATATCATGTGTATGGTACAATGCAGGCAGCAAAACACCTCAGCCACAGAAACAATTGGCCCTATATTCAAAAAGGGTTGAAGACCACTGTTATAGAATATTATCAAACGCTTATTCTAAAAAAATATTTTTTAACTATTGGCCATTAGCTTCTTCACAGAATTTTCTTGAAGTGGTACACTCTTTAAAAATATATCTCTTCTCCACCCATGGTGTTTCCTTTTTCGCTTTACAACAGCATACTAAGAACAAAAATGTAGCAGCTATCATTTCTTCCACTTTGATGGACAACTGCATGTACCGTATTGGCCCGAATATAAGGCGACCCCGAATATAAGGCGACCTGCAGTTTCAGGAGGCCAAACAAATGTAAAAATAATTTTTGGTAGAAATTAATGTGAAAATTCATTAGACATTTTGTGTTGATAAATCGTTTTTGCATTTATGTATAACAATTAATTTATATTTATCACATTACTTATTTAAAATAAGTTTGAATGGCCTACCCTAAAAGTCAAAAGAAACCAATTAGAAAATATTTACATTTTTAAATATTACACTAGAAATTTTTTCGTATGTTTACTCTAATGAAGCTGCATAATTGTCATCTTCAGAGCTGTTTATTTGTCTAGAGCTCGTTCACCGCCGTTCCACCGATGTGTGATTGTTCATTTTTCACAGTTTACTGTATCTACGAATTTAAAATTTTTACAATGGCTATTAATCACTCTTAAAATACAGCATTTAACTTTCCGTTTGACTTAAGCTACGTATTACCACAGAACAAGGTGTATTACTATTTAGTAGTGTGTTTAACGTAAAAAAAAGCAAACAAAGAATGCATCTTGCCGGAACAAATTAAGTGGCTAGCTGACATGATGAAGCATACGGCCATGAATAACTTCGGTTACGTGACCGCGTATATTTGTCCATATTACTCTCTGACAGAGAGAGTCTGTTCTGTGAATTTGAAAGAATAATCTATTATAATTATGAAAGGTTTTTACATAAATAAAGAGTGGATTATTAAAATAGCTTTTGAAGCAACGTACCAAATTCATGTTAATATGGTGTCTTCGTGCGTGTTCGGCAATGTTCGTTTTACAACAAAGAAATATTGTGGAAAGACAGTTGGCAGCCGTGAATTTCCAAACATTACATCCTAAATGTTTGTAAATGTAAACAATCGTTCTGAAAATAACTGTGATATTTTAGTACAAATATTTCCGTTACAAATCTGAAGATAAATTACCGTAAATGTTAACACGCGATTGTACACAAAGTAAAAATATGAATTGTGAAATAAAAGGTTGCCATTTTGAGATGCTTCAACATTCACGTTTTTACTCAAGAACAAATATTTTAATTTTCAACTTCAAACAATTGTGAATTACTGCAATATTTGGTGGATTTATCGTTTTTCCCCATGTGAGGTAACAAAGTTTTAGTTAATATAAAAAATCGTGAACGTTTTGTTAAACAATGTTTCTACTGTAGCTTTCAGCTTGGAACTAATGTTTGCGGTTCTGACGTCTTGGGTGCGAAAATAAGGCGACTTCCAATTTTTGCATCTCTCGTTTATGTAAAAATGGTCGCCTTATATTCGGACCAATACGGTATTTGTAAAAAGCAATGCACACAGGCAGACTACAGGCAACATTTCTCCTGCCATGAGCAACAGCAGTGGAAACTGTCCATGTAGAAATGACAGGAAACCTGTTGCCTTTTCTACCTGTTGCATGCAACATTGGGACAAAATGTCACCTGTTGCCTCAGTGGAAATGCACTTTTGTCATTAACTATTTTTTTTCCTCCTTTTGCTATACAACTTTCCACGACAGTGTACTATCTTCCAGCAGCACGATTTCCCATATCCTGAGCCTTCTTAATCATTTTAGGTTTTTTCCAGCAAATGCAGATAATCAGAACTGCAGTCAGTAATTATTGCAACGTCTTTCTCATATAAAAACACACACAAACTACGTGCAAGATGTCCGTCATCCATCAATAAATACTGGTTAACCAACGTCAGAGCTTGACAAGAACCTAGTCGTCAAGTTTCGAATAAGGTTTTCCGATGCACATTTCATGAAAAATTGTGTGCGGGTTATCCAGGAAAGTGTAAGGATTTCCTATGCCTTCTTACCCGTGAAACAATCGATGCGAGACGCAATTGAACACTTGTTAGCCAAGAATCTTGAGATGCGACCCTTGTCCTTCTGCGCAGCTCTGCCGATGTACGAGGCATGATACAGAAGACCATATTTCGGAGTGTTGCCTCTGGTCCTCAGCGCTCTGTAACATTGTACACAGTAAAATTAGAGCATTATAAATTAATTGTGTATATTTCAAATAGCTGTGAAAAACTTTTTAAGATTTATAGAATGTTTCCAGATATACAAATTAGTGACCCTTCCCCCAACCCACATGACGGAAGCCAAATACCTTTACCGCTACAGGGCCATACTGGTTGAGTGATCCGATCATTCGCCTAACCACCAAGGTTATTCAGGTTTGATTCCTGGCAAGACTAAACCCAGACAGGATTTTTCAAGTAAGAAATAAGGTGTACAATGATGTGAGTAGTCTAGTTTGCTTTCGGTTAATCCCATTTCCCCTACCAATTCATTCCATCCTTCAATGTAGTGAAACTTCATTAATGAAAATCCTGCTAACACAAAACTCTCATTAATACAGTAAAACCTCCATTAACGAATATTCTATTTAACGAAAAAACCCATGCAACGAAATAAAATTTTGGTCCCGCCGAACCGCCATAAGATCAATGCTGTTTTAACCTATAAATACCGAATTTTATTTGTTCCGAAATAGTGAAATTCCCATTACAACGAACTACCGCTTTTGAAAAACACGCAAAAATAAAAATCTCCTACAAGACATCCACTAATTTTTTTGCATTCACTGCTTAAAAATACGTGTATAACCTTAAAATAATAAGCACAATCGCGGAAGACAATAAATAAACAAAGCATCATGGATAACACACGTCATGTATACATGCCACACTTTGTTCAAAATGGCAGGTACATTTAGCGCTAGTGGCGGAAACCTCTCGTACCATCGCTCTGGCAAGACGAACTAGTATATTCTGCGTTTCTATGGTTAAAGATGCGCACACGTAAATGTTTTTAACTATGGTGTAGTACAATTTCCATTTTTTTAGTTTTCACTGTTGTTTATTTATTTCCACACATAGTTATGGAAATCAACACGTTACTACTGTAAAATGAATTAAATCCTAAAAAGCGGCGACAGCTTGACGTTAAAATAAAATTAGAAATTTTAAATTCAGTTGATGAAGGTGGAAAAAAAAGTGACATAGCTAAATGTTTCGACATCTCGGCGTCTACACTTTCGAGTTTCGACCATGGCTGCATCCGAATACTGGCCTAATGGATCCCTTAGCTAAGGGATCCACTAAAAGTGCATCGTAGTGGACGCGGCCATCTTTGTGTTGAATCTGATGCATCCCTTCACGCATCCACTAATTCGAGATTTCTAGGGATGCGACACTCGCATCCACTAACACGTCCCTACATCCATTAGCTTCGGAATCGGGTTTTATTTTGTTTGTGTATAATATTACTTCAGATTTTCAGCATAAGATTTGTTTAAAACATTATAAGCGAAAGTGATAACTTAAACAGAGACAAATGAAGACGTTAATAAATATAATAAAAATACGAATTTAAACTTAAAGGATAATTCAAAACTCATGAGTATTTTTAAAGTTTACAATTTATAAAATTTATTTTATTTGGATCGCTAACATATATAACATACACGTTACATTATTTTTTAATTTGTAGGTATTTATTATTTACGTTTTGCTGAATATTCGTAGATATCCCTACACAAAATGGCTGCGTGAACATTATTACGACTGACAGTCAACAGGTGGTGCTAGCAGTAAAAGTATTCGGATACTATCCATCCATTAGAAATGCGTCCTCTACATTGTGGCTGCATTTGCTAAGGGATGTAGGGATGTGTGTGCTAAGGACGCATCCCTATGTATTCGGATACAGCCCATATTATCCAACCGGGAACAGATCAAAAACAACGCTTCTCTGGTAGGGACAAATCGAAAAAGTGTGAAAGTATGTACTGTAAAAAATTATGATTTGGGACAAGATATTTTTTGACTGGCTAATGAAGGCTAGGGCATCAAACATCAACGTCTCTGGGCCGATTTCACAAGAAAAGGCACGCCAGGAAGCACTGGGGATTGGATTTAATAATTTCCAAGCATCAAATGGTTCGCCATTAAACAAGTGTATTCTATGTACTTTTTCATGTTTAATTCCTCATATTGTATTAAACAGTCAGAAAGACAGTTAGTTCTAGCCATTTATGTGAAGCTTTATGATGACTAGAAATATATTGTGCGAAACCTCCATTTAACAAACCCCTTTACAACAAACACAACAAATTTTGGTCCCTTGAGATTTGTTAAATAGAGGTTTCACTGTACGTGCTTTTACAGTCCCTAGAAATTACATTGAGCTTACTGTGAAAAGTAATGTGTAGTGATGGGATTTTCGATACCTCGATACCTTCGATACTTGACGGTATCGCAAAGTATCGAGTATCGAAACTGTAAGTTCGATACTTTTTTTCGATACCGGAATGCTTGTTCATTTGTATTGAATTAAGTTTTGAGTCGCCATCATACAAAATACAACTACAGTAGTACCTCGATGATACGTTACCGTTTCATACATTTTCCCGTGTCATACGCTGATTAATTTTGGTCCCGCCGAAAGTACTATATTTACAATGGTTTACTTTCCTGGAACATACACTTATAAAATAATTAATTTCTCTTTTCATACGTTTTTACGAAGCAGAAAAGTCCTAAAATTCACAAATTTTTTTTGTTATATTCCTCCTGATAAACTACGTTTTAATGCTTTTATTTTGAAAAATTTCATTGTTTACCTTTGCAAACGTAGAAAAATAACTTTAACGCACCATAGATATGGATAGTATCAGACAAAGACTTCAATAGTAGCATCTATGGCCAGCACCAAGCGAGACTAGTGGCGCAAACTAGCAATGATTATGAAAATGGTGCACGTGCTTTACTAAGGCAAGGAACTCATATTTTGTGCATTCATTAATCTTTGAACCTAATATACCCGTTTGTTATTGTTTTCTTACGATCGGATTGTTTTGTATTTTATGTTTCTCACGTTAAAATTTTATTTAAAATTGTTCTGTTGCATTAAGTTGTTTGTAAAATGAAACAAAACAAGAAAAATTTTTTGATTTTCTTTTTATTTACATTTGTTCGCGGTAAAAAAGGGCTAACTCTCTTGAAGATAGTTTGTATTTCACTTCTATTTTTTATACTCAAGTATTTAAAGTTGTTTGCAGTTTGTATTTTTGTAATAAAGAGGGAATTTATATAGTTTAAAACTAGTTTATGTTATTTGTAATAATTGTTACTTAATGGGAAAATATTATTACCTGGAGTATCGAAAGTATCGAAGTATCGAAAGTATTGAACTGAAAAAACAATACAGAATAGAGTATCGAAAGTGTGGTATCGTCCCACCTCTAGTAATGTGTTTAATATAATCTTACAAAATGATGGTATGTCTTTTTGTACGTAATATTCAAATCTTTGCTTTAAAAAAAAATTATATACAAGGCCAATCCAGACTCCACTGGTTCGGACAGCCAGTTAACCCGGTCTGGATTTTGAAGGAAAAAAAAAAGCTGGATTTAATAATTTTCGTAGATTAAGAACCCAGGCCTTCATATAAAGTATTATTAAAACTAAAATTAAGCTAAAGGAAAGTTTTATTTTGAGTAGGGGGGGGGGGGGGGGGGGCAAGGGGAGGCAGGATTTTTATAGTCTTAAACATCTAAAAACACTAGCATTATGTGCAGTTTAAGGCAAATTCTGAATAATCCAGAATTTCGGTGACCCGGACAGGTCTAGTCAAACTTCCGGGACTCAACAGTATAGTAAAAGGCTACAAGGCTCATGAGTAGAGACCCGGAAAATTCGCGGGTTCATTTCGTGTTGTGGCATCGGTTCACTGTACATCTGGAGGACTGAGGGCCAATTAGAGAAACCCTCACTCGTAGAAGTGTCGAATCACAGGCCACCCAGTCGAGACGACTCACAAGTCAGCAGCCAATGAACAGTTGGCATTCGCCCGAGTGTGTAGAGGATATTGGAGTCCATCCTGGAGGTCATTGAATCCGCAAATTTTCCGGGTCTATACTCACGAGCGAGCGCGTCCCACCTGAAAAGGGCCTTCTCCGCACCCAGTATCTGCACCGTGGAGGCGGGGTACTTGGCCAGGTTCACCAGCGACCCGGCATGGGCGATCAGCCTGGCACCGACCTGGTCCCCGATCAGGGTCGCCAGGTTCGGCGCAACGTCAGACATCTTGGTCGACAGGTACACCGCTAGTCTCTTCCTGTAGTCCGCAAGTGCCACCACGCGCGACGCAAACATTTCGATGTTTACCAGGTCCAGCGGCGAGATGTCCATGCCTGCGATAGTGCACTGCTTGTTTTCCATCACTATGACAGCCCTAACAGGGTTGGCTGACTAAAAACATAGTTTCAACTAAAACACATTTCTTTCAAGTAAAGTATTTTCAAATAGAATATTTAATTTTTATTAAAGGTCTAATTCCTCTCCAATAACAACAAAAGTTTGGTCATTTATGTTCCATGTGAAATTACACGAATAAAAAAATTACATTCTAATCAAGATTGTATCGTTTAAATTAATCTGAATAAGTTGTAAATCATACCCAGCTAATCCTCCTCTATAATTAGAAAATATTAAATAGTTAATTCCTATTTTGTGGGAAATCCCTGACTGTACTGTAAATCCCTATTCTGTGGGGAAAACTGGTTAAGCTTGTCTATTAGTAACATGCATGATTTATAAACAGCTGGCAGCTGTAATAATTTCCAATTATTTAATTTCTTGTCAACTTTAAACAGGATGTCCACACAACTCTAAAATAAAAATTTTCTGACTTTCCCCTGGCCATAAGTTCATATATTCTGAAAAAATTTTAATAAAAAATTTACCTATTTTGTGATTTTCTGAAAGAAAAAAAAAGCCAGCCTGCACTATTATAAATGGCTTAGTTTACTCTCCACATTCTTTATTTCTTTTCATATTTAACTTACTTAACCGAAACATTCTATTAACCAAACATCTGTACACCTGGTACAGAATCTCCTAAATCCAGAACCTCAAACGAAGGTTGCAGAAATATTGCAATGTTACACACTCTACACGAGTACAATCAACATAAATTTTAAACTAGAATTACGCAATAACAAATCCAAACAAAACCTTGCTGTGTATAACAAAGACAGGCAACTCCAATCCCTATGGTTTGGCTGGGTTGAAACAGTTCATACGTACAATTCGTACCATTCATGCAAAATTAATTATTAATAATTAATAATTAATTAATTAATAATTAATTAATTAATAATTAATCGAATTAAAAAAATATATTTGCATGTGTAATTACTGCACTTATTTCCTTACCCATGGAAGACCTGGATGCAGCAAGTATGACCTGAGCTTTCGCGCTGTCCATCACAATCTCCTCCAGCGCTTCCAGATTATCCTCCGACAACTCCTTCCGGTTGCCGATGTATTTCGCTACTTTGGCGTACATGTAGTTCTCCGGCACAATCTTGATCAGCTCCGGGAAGTGGTACGAATACCACTCCCTGCAATCATGTCAACAAATACCAGGTGAACCAATTTACCACTTTTTTCAAGACCTTAAATGAAAATTTTACTTACTTATTGTTTTACGAAAGGCTGATTTTTAAATGTGTACACAACCGCAATTAAACATGTGCAACTTCATTACAAAAACTTCTACAATTTGCAAGAACGTATCAATTTTGAATTTTGAAAGCTAAATAATTTTTACCATGTGCTTATATTAGCTTTACCTGTATGTATGAATAAATGGACAATGCATTAAAATCTTTCCATTACATTTTTACCCACTTTTCAAAATCCAAATGTGTTGAAATTTTGCATACATATAAAGGACCTCTGACAATACAATATTTTGATAGCTTAAGATCTTAGTGGGGGGGGGAGGGGAAGGGGTCAGATGGTTAAAAAAAAAAAAAAAACAAGCTATGGGTAGTAATAATTCCTTTTTATTGTATCCGTGAGGTTAGGACATGGTGGGAATTTGCACCGGGGTCCACTGTGCCCCTAAGGGCAATTTGGAGTGTTTCCAGTCCAAAAGGTTGAGTCATGAAGAAAAATGTGCCCTGGGGAACAGAAAAAGGGGGCGGGGGGTTAATACCCTTAAATTTTCAAAATTGAAATTTTTTTCTTTTCGATTTAGTGTATTTCTAAGTTACGGTTATGGTGGAAAATGTGCAACTGGTATGTTGTGCTCTACAATATAACAAGTACATAGAACTCAAGCATTTGTCATTGGGTCAGTAGTCTCAGTTTTGAACAATAACTAATGGTTTATTAGCAAACTTCCTTAATTTTTTTAAATGAACAAAATGTGCCATCCACTGGGAAGAAAAATTTTTTTAAAATTTTTGAGGAATTTTTTTTGCAATATTTTGCTTTAAATTGCAAAAAAGAAGTTTATATAGGTATAGGCAAATTTATTTACAATGTTCACATACAGCAAAACCCCTTATTTACGTTACCGTTATTTACGTTTTCCCATTATTTGCACTATATTCTTCAGGTCCCGTTTGGTTCCCATTTAATCCAATACAATACTTTCACGCGAATTACGTCTCAAAAATCTAGCGAAGATAGAATTAAGAGTCGATGGAGGAATACCATAGCGCTTTGCCAAATCAACCCGTTTTTCGCCTGGATTTTTTTCAACGGCATTTATAATTTCTAAATGCTCTTTAATGGTTTTAACCTCTTTTGTAGGCCGATACATTACAATGAACCATTACAAATTTCACACGTGCATTAGAGTTAAATGCGTAAAGCTAATTTACCGTAAACAAAGAAAATCTCGTGCATATACGGCCGGCCACGGAAACGCTAGGATGAACAATTTCGTCTATGTTTCTCGCAGGATTTCACTGCCGCTAAATAGAAACGTGTTTACGTTGAGCTAATATGTACAGTATATCGACCACGGTTATATTGTTGTGTCGATTATCGCACAAAGCAAGAACTATCGTGCGAGCATTAGCTTTCGTCTGTTGTTTTATAGAAGTTGGTGAACCTGTTAGCAACAGTGTCATGCTCACTTTATTCGTTTTCTTTTAGTAATGGCCGCCATATGTAAATATTGGTATTGCGTGTCGTGTAGACACGCGTAAACTGGAATATTTCTCGGGAATTTGAATGTGAAATCGGTAAAAAGCCTGTAAAGTTCAACCCGTTAAACCGGGTTAAAAAATATTCGTAAACGATGGAAACGGGATTTTTTTAACATTGTTCTTGCAGGATTTTTTTGGGACCACGGACATTAAACAATAAAACCGGGAAATTCTACAATGCGGGAACGAATAAACGAGGTTTCACTGTACTTGGAGTTCATTTTGAATGCTAGCACATTCTACATAGACCCTACTTGTAACGCAAAACATTATTAAAAAACAACTCCATTATCAACACAAGCAGAAACTGTGTTTAGTCGCCTACTCTAGCACCAAAGCTACCATGTTAGCCAACTGTGGGTAACTGAACCCACGCGCACAAACTCAATAGCGCCGATCGCTACAAACTGAAAACAACCGACTGTCTGATCAACTCTCCAGTTGCATCACAGTTTGTTATCTCAGATAATCAAAGAGCGAAAAGTTGCATCTTTAATGCAACATGCATGTTTGACAATTTACATTTCCACAAGTGCTACACAGCAATCGAGTAAAAAAAAATTTTTGTTTGAAGCATAAATAGCCAAAGTATCTCACTCATGATCCCGTTGCGGTGTACACCTGGGGGAACTAACCGTATCCTCATGGAGAAAGTGTTGATGTCCTTGTCGAGCTGGTCCAGCAACGCGATGCTCTGGATGATCATGTTGTCCACTCGGTTCACGTTGAACTTCACCTTGGCCCGGGAGTAGCTGTGGCCCAGGCCCAGCTGGGCCATGCTGGACGACTTGTCGGTCAGGCCCTTCACCAGCTTGTGGAAGTGCACGCGAATGCCTGCGGGCGCAAACACGTCATGCCAACACACTCCTATATTATCTTTGAAAGATTTGTGCGATGGGAGTGCGTGACTTGATGGAAAGCTTTTGGACATACGCCATTGCTTAGTAGTGTATGTCCAAAAGCTTACATCAAGTCATGCACTCACCATTGCACAAATCTTTCAAAGATAATATCAATGCCCGGTATGAACCCGGTATGCACATATTTCTCTGAGGAAGTTGGAAAAGAAAACGATTGATCTATCACAATCTTAGTGCTAAGCAATGGTGTATGTCCAAAAGCTTACATCAAGTCATGCACTCACCATTGCACAAATCTTTCAAAGATAATATCAATGCCCGGTATGGACCCGGTATGCACATATTTCTCTGAGGAAGTTGGAAAAGAAAACGATTGATCTATCACAATCTTAGTGCTAAGCAATGGTGTATGTCCAAAAGCTTACATCAAGTCATGCACTCACCATTGCACAAATCTTTCAAAGATAATATCAATGCCCGGTATGGACCCGGTATGCACATATTTCTCTGAGGAAGTTGGAAAAGAAAACGATTGATCTATCACAATCTTAGTGCTAAGCAATGGTGTATGTCCAAAAGCTTACATCGAGTCAACACATTCCTCCTGCGATAGTCCGTTGCCCTCCCCAGCTACTGTACCTATCTTCCTCATGCTTGTGTTCGATCATCAGAAATACGTATTCTCACAATTAATTTTGATATTCAGTTATTTTATCCAGAAAAAGCAAATCAACTAGATATTTTTACCGGTTTTCACTTGGTTCGCTGGATTGTTATTCGTTCAATTGCATTTCTCAGTTTTTTTTATTTACTTTACGTATTGTTTATACTTGTATTTTACGTTTGAATTTATTTGGAAGTTGTAACTGCATTGCTAGAACATTTGGTAGTGTCTTGGTGAAAGAAAGAACGAGAGACAGTTGCGTGAATTGTCTGTGTTTGTTTTTTCAAAGGCATTTTTCCAGCTACTGAGACTTTCTGGTGCTTTCTGTATGTATTCTTATGATGGGAAAAATCGGCAGATGTCCTTTCCCAGGTGAGACAGTAATTATATCACTTTTTTTTTTTCACCAGCTAAGGATTCTTAGTGAAATTTAAAGACTTTTAAGGGCCCTTATTCAACTGAAAACTACTCAAGATACACGAGTGGTGTCTGTTTTAAAAGGGTGGACAAGTAGGTCTGGTTCTGTGTTTCACTCCGAACTGTATTTATATAACAGTGAAAAGGCTAAAACATGTATTTTCTGAATAATTTTTAGGCATGAAACATCCAATAGACTCTTGAAACCACTCAAGATTCTTACAGTACATCTCTATCTTCCTTCTCCGTCATATAGCATTATGGTCACCACACAGATCTCACAGTTGTACCATGCAAGATGAGAAGACTGCACGCCAGTTTACAGTGTTCCACTTAGAGGCGAAAACACGCTAGAAGCACCTGGGAGGTTGGAACCTATCATCCCGCCTCACTAACACTAATACACCCCTGACTAGGTGGGCCCCTTAAGGAACATCTGTCTGGAAATGCAGCACTGCGAAGTTACAGGCACGAATCATATTGCACAAATTTTAATTTTGCACGCATCAGGCATCGATTTACAACGTCCAAGCACTCCATGGGAAGCAGGGTGACAGGTGAGGCAGACATTTACAGGCTTGCAACCAGCAGTCTAACCATTGTGCCACTTGCTCCACAGGGCTTTATTTAGTTGGGGACACAGCCACGTTTCTGAAATCTCATCTTAAACAATAACTGCCTGGACCTGAGAACACCAGTGAGTGACCCACCTCGGATGATCTCCGGGATCGCTCCCGTGTGCTGGCACTGAATGCTTATGGCTTCGTTGATGCTTGCCCCCAGTTTCGGCTCGCCCACGCCAAGAGTGAACTTGGCCTTCTTCCCCGGCTTCGGCAAGAACGTCTCCAGGAACAACTGCAGATCCTCTGGCAAGACACCTAAATAAAAAAAAATATTTATATATATATATATATATATATAACCAAGTCCAGTATCATACCAACTTTCTCAATAAAAACCTTACAAAAAATTAGTCATGTATTGGAGGTGGAAAAACCCTCATGCCTCCATCTGACAGGGAAAAGTTTGCTAGGAAAATCTAGAGGACATTTTCTTTCAGGGAAGTGTGCCAGGGAACCAACAAATAGAAAGAAAATGAAAAAGAAAAAAAAGCAGGGAAAAAAGGTTCTAAACCCCCCCCCCCGCAAAAAAAAAAAATTCTGCGTAAACACCTGTTTTTTAGTAGACTACACGTAAAAATTTTATGTTCCGCCATACGAAATACTACATTATAATTAATAAACCTTTAAAATATACTCTCCAAAACAATTTAAAACACAAAAGTAACTCACCTTCGGAAATACTATTAATATTCTCCAGTGCCTTCAGTGCAGTTTTGAACGGAGAGAAACCAACAAGCTTGACAATGCTATTGAAACGGCTGTAATCCGTGACGGATTCTTCTACTTGCGGCAGCAGCATTGCTGTTTCCTCAAACTCCTTGACCTTGAACAGGGCATACCCTGCCGCGTGTTCAAACAACACAAATAACTCCGCCTGAAAACATACAATTTTCTAATCACCAGATTTGCCAGCTGAAACAATGACAGTCATCTCAGAGAAAAAAACAAATAAACATCATATTGCAATATCCTTACAGTGAATTTTTACTTAATTGCACGTCATTATTTTCAGCACAGATCCCTGACATTTGCAATTGTAATATCAAACAATGTCAACCGTAACATGTGAAAATTTCCCAGCAACTAAATATTTTTTAAAAAATAATTTTATCCAGTAAATTAATATCACACTTATAAAATGATTTGACAAAAAAAGGTTTTTACTACAGCAAAACGTAAGTTGCAGGTCAACTGATTGACAGATGGAAATACTGAGGCCACAGAGCACAGACTATTGAAATTTCGACTAGACTATAGCTGAAATTACACTAGTCCATCGCCTCCACCATCCATCCGTCAATTTGACCTGCAGCCAATTAGATGGTCACAAAAATTTCAGCTGTTCGTTCATCAAAAGTTTGGTAACTTCGTACTTTTGACTGATGAATGGATAAATGGCTGAAATGGTAACTGTTCATTATAGCATATTTATTGTTTAGCTGCTCCCATAATAAACTTTAACTTTCATTAAAACAAATATTAAAGGCTGCTTATTTCTAAATAAAAACTGTCTGGATTACATAAGTGTAATTATTATACATGGTAAATGTGGAAATAATAAATAATTATCAGAATGGAAAAAATTAAGTTTAATCAGCTACAAGTGTATAGCTTAGAATAATGTCAAACTCAGCGGTTCCCAAAAGGTGTTTCGCGGAACCCTGAGGTTCTGCGAGTCAGAACGAATCTCATATAAAGCAGGCACAATTATTATCAAATAACTTTCTTTGAATTAGATGATGTTCCACGAAAAGAAAAGCCGATCATGGGGTTCCCTGGACGAAAAAAAATGGGAACAGCTGGTCTAATTATTCCAATTACACAACATAAATTTTCTTAAAAATTTAAGTTTTCTTAACAGTTGGCAGTGTTAGAATAGAAAATTTTTTGGGCGGACGAGTTAAGTGTTGTAAATCGCTCGGCAAATGAAAAACGAAAGGATGAGGTGCGAGAGGCTAATATAGTTCCGGCTTAATACTTTTCATATACGCTAAAAATTACAACCATTCGAAATGTTCTGCTCTAGAACACCAAAAGGGTAGATGAAATATGTTGTCACCAAGTACTTAACTGTGTACTTGAATTTGGACCCGATCTGGAATCGGGGCAGTAACCAAACTTACACTTTTTAAGTCGTTTTTAATTTTAAAAAAATGAAGTCCAGGTCAGCTAGGTACGAAAACAGCAATTAAGATTCAGAAACGTACCGTAGACCACTAAAAAATACTACATCATATTTTATATATTTTAAAACACACATTCCTTACCATCCTAAAATTTCAGCTCTTATTTAACAAATTTTATGTAAACACTAAATCTATTTCATTTATTATGAACACGTGAACGACGCCATTTATTACATTTTGATATAACCAAAGAATAACTACACATAGTAAAACATCAGTGGTATCATAAATGCATTTTGAAATAGTCGGATTATTATCAGGTAACGATCATCGACATAGCCATATTGTTCTGCCCAACTTTGCAGTAATGAAACTTGATATCAGATGACAGTAAGTACGAATTAAAATCTACGACGTTAAAAACAATCACTTCAAAAAAATTTGAACATTTCCACAATTCATACTCTACACTTCAAAGTTAAATGATTCTTACAAATATAGGGAAACAATTTACAGAAAAAAAATTCACAAACATTAGAAGTGATCATGCAAACATGACCATTACTTTGACGCCGACCGCCAATGCTCCTCTATGTCGCATAGACCGCTATGCCTCATCAACGTCTCCTAGAAGCGTGTGCACCGAACGCGCCCGTGCGCGCAGCTAAGTGTAGTGAGTGCGTCGAGGCGATCGCCGTTAACGAGTGCTGCGCCGGCGGAAGGATCCGGCCGGGTGTGGCATATCCTTCCGCCGCACTACAACAAATTATTTTAATTATGTTTTCCACAGGTTTTTATTAAACATTAATTTTCATTAAATAATAATTCAGTCCTTGCTAAATCATGTTTCACTGTGCGATTTGTCCCAAACCTGGCCGGTTCAGTTTCCCGCGAAATTCACACGTTTCCGCGGGATGTCTGGCGGGGGAGGGGGGGTCGCGCGCGGCGACACCTTCAGTGTCCTTCCGGGAGCTCGAGAGGCCGGCAGCCTGCGCGCAACGCGGAACCTTCAACCTTTGCATTCACCGACATGTAGTTTTTCAATAGTGTAGTTTCTCTTAAACCTTTTAAGTACAGTTCCGCGGTCGGCCTACATTTACCATGAGGTACTTAACTTAATTCATCAGTGCTCCGAGATGAGTGTTCTACGTCATACGTAAGTACTGTGGGGAGATGATGTGGATTTGCGTCGGCGCTTCATGCCCAACCTAGCCTACCGGCTACCTAGTTTTGGCCCGCACGGGGCAGCCAGCAGGCGACGCATGCCATCAAACTTTATAACGAGTCAGTCCCTGGGACACACCTAGACACCACGTAGAGTCGCCGGAGACACGGGCCTACGTGTTGCTAGCCCAGTTTAATTAGAGTTAGGTCATAGTGTAGTGTATTGTGCGTCAGAAATCATGTGCCATATCAGAGTGTATATTTTGTAACTATCGCATCACGTGTACAAGTCCGCTCCTCACGCGCATAACAATCGTGAGCCGCCACTGAGGAAGTGAGCTGCGCGTGTGACTAGTCACGTCGGGCAAACAGTTACGGCCAGAACGGGCAGCACCATGTATTGGGCTGTGCTGTATTAAATTCACCAATTATCTTCAGAAGTTTTGTGTTATTATTCAGGCGTCCCGAGCGGCCATAACAGCTCGGGGGGCCCTACTGCGTTGACCCCTACCTCTAGCCACAAGGCCGAACCTTCCCTGAGATCTCGAACTGAACAAAAATCACGTCTAAATAATCGGAGGTAGTGGGGACGGCATCAACATGATTACCGAAAACTTTTATTGGAATTCATTGACAATTGTGAGATTGTAAAGTGACATTAGTATATGTTTTGGGACAGGGTCCAGACAGAGGAGCAAGGTGCAGGAACAATAACTAGCCACCATTCTAGATTTAACGGAAAAAAAAAATTAAAACAATTCTACAAACTTGACACAAGTTAAGCTAGATCCCAACAGGAGAAGTTCAATCAAATATTAATAAACTGATTTCATCCAGCCTGCTTCGGCTGATGCTAAAACTAATTTGGTTGAACGGAGCACCAAATAACAGGTTTTTATAGGCGCTAATACACGAGATCTCTCTCAATGATGGTTTAATATCCAGGCAGAGGGCCCTTGAAATCTGTCTCTAATTTGGGTGGAGTTCACGGCCCGCAACAAAGTCCCAGGTTAATGATTCGTCAAAGAGTTCGGTTTCTTGTTCGGCTGTGCGGACCAAATTGGAAAGCCTCTTGGCTAAGTCCAAATTACATGAGGCCTGGTCCACACCCCATGGCCAGCCTGACAAATAAATTACATATCACTGGAAAGTGTCGTGAAGTAACAAATAATAGTTACTTATGTGACATGTCAGTTAACATCCTGACTTATTTGGTCCAGTCATGGAGCCGGCAAAAAAATGTTTATAAAAATTTACACTATTGCAGCTAGTCAGATTCGCAGCAGTGTGGGAATGTGTCCGGCACCAGAGCAGAGTGAGATGCAACTACAATAAGAGACCTCTAAAAGAGACTGGTTACTAGGATGTCATCTTCGCGCGCTGGTAGTCAAGCTAAACCCTTGTTTAAGAATGTGACGCCACTCCCGCTGCCTGTTTAAGTTTTTAAATGGATTATTAATGTTGAAAGTGATCTCAGGGGTTTTAACGGGGGTTCGGCCTCGTGGCTGCAGGCAGGAGCGCGTCTCTGTTCGAAACCTACCCGGGCTGTTCAGGCCACCCAGGACGTCTTATAAATAACTGTTAAACGATTTGACACGACACTGCATTTATTCAGAACCGATACACTTGTTAATCTAGGTACTGGCCGCTACTGTTGTCTGACCGCTGCGACACGCGTATTTCTCCACGTAAACGGTACGCGCGACCAGGATAGGTTGCCAAGTGGTGTACATAGACTTCTACAGTGGTCGATTATACATGTGAATGGCGCGGCGGATAGCCACAGATCTCCTGTGCTGCAAGAACTTCTACAGGCAATTACGTTAACATGAAAAATAGCATAAACAAACGGATGTTCCAAAGATATTTGAAATCTAACCTGTGGCGAAATATTAAGGTCCCGAAAAGTACGTAACCCGGTACGCTGGAATCATACACGTTACAGTCACTTATTAATCAGAAGATACTCGGTTAGATTGCATGTTACAAGTTACACATTTACGGACAATGAAAATTTAAAGGCGAAAGTTAGCGAGTAAGAACTCGACACACGTTGCTAAGAGTCTTCGATGATAACAATTAATTGGCTTTGAAGCCGAAAAGCTGCGTACCTCAATTACGCTGTCCTTAAACTGGACATGGAATTACGTAAAATATGTAAAATTCCCTGTTGGGATAAAAGTAATTAGTTACGAGTCGCATGAAATATTGTGCGACTGGGTGGGGTCGGCGCCGAGCTGGAAAAAGGATTTTAAAACTTACACTATTGCTGATATGTGGATGTAGCGCGAAAGTTGATGGCTCGACGTTCGCGGAGCGTCCGACCCCTGCGAGCTCCTGACGGTAACTGAGTTCGAGACCGCCCTGCGGCCTTGCGCCTAAACCCGTGGAGCGCGGGAAAACAGATCCAGCCAGTTTTGGGTTTAAAAGACATGTTACACAATATATGATTATACAATAATTAGACATGATTTCCCTTAAATTAATTATGTTTTAAATTGTTATTAAATTGGTTGTTTTTGATTTGAACATAAAAATTACGTATTTATTTCGGCGCATTGCCACACCCGGCCGGGCGCTGTCGACGCTTTGGTGTTCGTCGCGGCGCACTTTTACACACTCGGCGGAAATCACGCTTGAGCGTGTTCGATGCACTTAAGAGGTGTTGTTGTGACATAACGGCCTGTGCGAACCAGAGGGAGCACCGGCGGTCGGCGTCAAATGTATTCGCACATTGAAAAATTGTATTATTTTATTAGTTGCATATTGATTTCAAATCTCTGTCTGAGCATGTTGTGTTTCGTATATCGTTCACAATATATCGCTTATTTTATATCGCCTTAGTACTAACGGCGCCTTAGTGATTAGGGGTGATATTTCATAGCAGTGTCAAAGTTAAAGGAGGGCAATGAAGTTGCATTTCAGTGCCCATATTCACTTTTATTTGTAACTACTAGAGAATCCTGATTAGGCATGTTAGAAAAACACTGTTGGCCAATAACCTTTTTTTAACTTCTTAGAAGGCTAAATATGTGTATCGAATTAGATTTTTAAAACATTATTTTTTTGAATTGATTAGTAAAATTATTACTACTGTTTTTTTTTTATATCGCGCACAATATGCAGTCTAAAATGGCTTTTTAAAATTGTATTCAACATGTTTTTACAAAATAATTTGTTTTCAGCTAAGTATTTGTTTCTCTTTATTATTTCAATCGTTAAAGTTTCTTAATAATCTTATATAAATATTTCCAAAATATATTTATATATATATAAATTTAAAGGTTGCATAGGTGCAATGTGTAGCTTTGTCTATGATAATTGTCGTATCATATGTTTAGTTGTCAAGATATCTGAAGAGTAGTTTTGTTATGAATTATGTGAGTGACTTGAAGTGGTTTATTTACCTGTTCATGCAGGGAGAAGTGCGAATATGTTGAGGTACTTTATTTCCTTTGTTAAACAGCAAACACATCGTTTCTCAAATAATATTAAATGAAAAATATTTCCCCTTCATTAATTTAGACATATTATTGTGTTAGTACATTGCTAGAAAATTATGTGGCTTATTATGAAACAATGTGAAATCAGATAATATGCGATTAGTAGCTTTTGGGTATTAAATTATTTTTTAATTTAACTTTTCAATATAACCGAATACTTTAACGTTGCGCCCACAAGTTTAGTAGGCGTGGCCGGCGTAATACTTAAGGCCCAAGTATTAAATCTAATCTTTCGTATCTGTTCAAGGACGGTATTGTCTCGTAGTTTGTGTAGGTGGGATTGCGTAATTTAGTAGGCGTAAGTAACGTTTTAGTGGTGTTGAAGTAATATTTGTATTTTTGTAATACGTTAGTTGGTATGTGCAGTTATTGGTAATAATATATTTGATCAAAAATAATATATTTGAGATTTGCGCTATAATTTCATCATGCATTACATATAACATCATAGCATGTAATTTCAGGGTTTACTGACAGTAATTCTGAAGGATAGCTTTCAAAATAATTATTGTTTACAAACGGAACACATTTGAGGCTTACAAGCCTTTTCAAGGTTAATGACAATGGTGAGTTAATACTTATAATTTAAATTTAAAATTATATTTAAAAAAAAAAAACTAATTCTGTGAAAAAAATATTTTGTAAAAATAATGGACACTTAACAATCAATTTGTGACTACGTAGTGTGCATGATATTTTGACTAAACAACAAACAAATAAAACCACTGGACAAATATAATAACACACCCAGGAATAACAAGACAGCAGCCGACCATCGAGAGAATTGTAAGGCGCAGCAAATAAAAAACAAGGACTGAGCATATAAAAATCAAACCTAGATAAGCCACTCTTTTCACCATTAAATAAGGAGGCGAATAGCTTAATGGCAATAGGTTAATAATAAGTTAATTATACGTTAGGTTAAGTCAGTTACATTAATTTTATGTAAAATCATTGTTAAAACATTTTTATTTAATGTACTTCTTATTTTAACCAAACTAACCATCTTTCGCTTCAGTTATTTATTCACAGTATTTCCCAGAAACTGTTACTCTTCATAATTACAAACTTCTCTCTTATTGATTCTAGCCACTAGTTCCCATATAGTAGTCAACAGTCTTTGACTCGCACATTTGGTTTTAGATTACCCACAACAAATCATTAGCACTGTTGAAGGGGAAGGGGGCAGTGTAATTCTTCCGGGATTAGGAAGTTAACCTCAGCATGAATAAAGCGTGAAGTACGGTTACCATTGAAGCAGTAACTGTGTAAAATATTGTAGCCCTTAATCGAATATGATTCAAAGTGTGCACACTGCAAGGTGTATGTCCTGTTAAGGTTGACAGCAAATATAAAAAAAAAAAAAGAGTTGCTGAACTCGTCGACTTACAGATAGTGCTATGTTAAAAATGGCTAGCCCCTGGAATGAAATTTTTTTTTGTGGATGTTAAATTAGTTTTTCTGCAAAAGTAACAAACATTTTTATGTATGCAACAGTTTAAAAGTATTACTTAATTGATGTTTTATTTTTATTTGTTTTATTTATTTTAAGTCTCACGGTTAATTACTGAAGCACAAGAGACCTCCAAAATTATAGTGGGCCCCTAACCACTAGGATACCAACTCACTGCTCATAAATTTGTATTATGCCGGAATGTTGGGATCAAAACCACGACCCTTGCCACATTATTGATATGCATTACGGATCCACTGATTAATGCATTATTACAGTAATCTAATGACAATATATGTGGAATCGTGTCTTTTGCACTTGTCTCCTACTTTGGCTTATGGTTTTTCCAATTATAACTCTTCAAATTAGTGGGTTTGGCTACAACTGGTACTCCTATATAAATTTTCACAAAATTATAGAATATAAAGTATATTTTGACGCAGCACACAATTTAATGTACTGAATGAAAAATAGCAAACATTTACTGCAGTGAATAACAGACATACAGAGTGATACAAAATGTTTACAATCTCAACAGTGTGCTAGCTGCACCCGCCTTGACTCACTTTTTTTAACAGTTCTCTTGGCAAGTAAGCTGATCAGTCAGCGTTGGTGCCCATGTGCTGTTTGCAGTCCGTCCCACGCTTAGGTTGCAGTACAGAGAAAACTGCAACCACTCATGCCAGATTGATACCGTCCAGCTTGTTAACATTAAAAATCTTATTTTTTATACCATCTTTAATTATGGTAAGAAAGATATAATTTTTTTTTTGGGGGGGGGGGGGGGGAGACCGTAAATTAGTGTCTATTGACAGTATTACTACAGTCGTAGTGTTTCTGAGAAAACCATTGAATGCTGAAAACCAAATATTATTTCACAGAATAAACTATTTGTAGCAGTTGGTCACTATTGATAAACAAGGCATTCCATAAAATTCAGTGCAGTGCTAAAACATTTTTAATATTAAATGATGTAAAAAATTGTTGACAAAAACAGTTAAAAACCAAGATGTCATCTTTCAATTACAACACCTTAGAAATAATAATAATAAAAAAAAGAGAATATTATCAGTTGATGTTCTTGATGAAATACAAGAAAATATATTTGCAAAATTCTTATTCCAAAATTTCCTTTTAAAATAAAATGTTTTATTACATTATAAAGTTGTGATTGAAACTTTAGTGCACACGGAAACAAAGCCGGCGCCAACAGCAGAAATGGTGCACTGTAAAAGAGCGAGTAAGGATGCAGTGCTGTGCCGCAGGTGAGAGGAGGGAGTCGCCGCGCGGAGTCCTAGCAGCCTGTGAGCTGCTGCGTGGGCGGGCACCATAGGGCGGCGACGCATGGCGGCCTCGCGACCCCCCGACGACAGCCTGGTCACGTACAAGCTGGTGGTGGTGGGCGACGGGGGAGTGGGCAAGAGCGCCATCACCATCCAGTTCTTCCAGAAGCTGTTCGTCACCGACTACGACCCCACCATCGAGGACAGCTACATCCAGCACACCCAGGTGGACGGGCAGTGGTGCATTCTGGACGGTGAGTGCTTGCTTCGCCCCCAGCTCGCTCGCCTCCGGCCGAGACGACCCGCCGTTTCCCGAAGGGTTTTCTCGGGCACTCCCGTCCGTTTCCCCTGCCACGTCAGCGTCTCGTCACTTTTCATCTCTGATGACCTGGATCTCGGCGAGACTTTAAGGTCAATCCATTTCCAGTTTCTAGCCTGCCATGTTCGTATTTCCCATTCCCCCTCCTAAATTTATAATTTTTATAGGCTAAGGAAATAATTTTAAAATGTAATCATTGAAATTATTTTGTGATTATTTATTTGTTTTAGCCTCCTTATAAATGTGGTTCATATCAGAAAAAGGAGATATCTAGTTTTACAGCAATGTTACATATAGGTACATCAATACATCTTGGAAGTAACTTACGTACTGATAATAGTTGTAAGTTTTTACAAATTCTTGTTTTAGACGCAGGTATCATATGGACAAACATCAAAGGGTGTACAAATTGGTTAGTTTACTTTTTACCCAGGTCAGCTTAATATTATAAATAATGTATTTAACATAAAGATTACAGTTTTGAGTGTTACAAAATATATATTTAACATAATATGTATGTACTACATATGAACATTATTACAGGATACTTCATTGCAAATCAACAACACACTTTCCAATATAATTCTGATCAATATAAACTTATTGTAAGTTACTGTGATGCAAATTGTCAAACAAAAAATTTTGTTTATGGATAATTGTTTGTCTTTTTACATGAAGCAAATATTGTTTAGCATGATCTAGCGACAAAATTCATGGTAAAGTGTTACTTTCAAAGAATATATAATACAACAAAGGAAATTATTGTAAAAACAATAATAGTAAATAATACAATTAAAAATAAAATTATGGAAATTCAATAGGTAACCCAGCATGGTAAGTGAAGCAGTATCTTAATTGCTGCTTGTGAAGCAGTATCTTAATTGCTGCCTGATATGGATTCAGTAGAGATGTTAATTTTCCAGAAAAGTGTTTTTGGGTAAATTTTCTGAGTTATACTTTCACAGAAACAAACAATCAAATTTTGTCAACTTTAATTTATCCAAACAGAACCAAGTAAAACAAGCTCTGATACTTTAATTTCTGCAGCTGTGAACTTTTATAGTATAATAAGGACTATATATTTCACTAATTGTATTATTATTATTTAATGTACACTGTAGTGTTTTTTTGCAAAATGCATACAGTACCTACACTCCCGATTATCCGCAAAATTAAGTGGCAGGGCCACCGCGGATAGTGAAAATCACGGATAATCCGCAAAAGAGCCGAAAATGGGAAACAAAAAAGGAAACATCAATTTCAACTTAAAAATCTTAAACATTTATGTACAGTAAAAGTTACAATTAACAGTAAAAAAAATTTAATGATGCTAAAATTGTAAAATTTTACTGAATAATTAACATGCAATACATTTCAGTAACGTAAACATAAAAGTGCTCAACAATACTGTAACGCCCCTCGTGCCTCAAAGTTGAATTATTTTAAATTAATTAAAAAGAGCCTTGGAAACTTGCTGGGTAAGAAAAATAAGAAAATTAAGTAATTGACCAGAGGTGGCACGAGGTGGAGAACAAGATAATTTGGATCTCCCTGACACAAGCAACTTGGGAGGAGTATGGATCTTTTAAGGGAAGAAGGTATATCTTAATAAATTAACACTACACAAGTAGCTTGGTCTATAGGTTCCCTGGTTTATTATTAAGGAATTTTGTGTTCGTATTATTCAAACCTGACAATAAAAATCTTAGTAAATAACAAAGTTAAAGGGGGCGCCCCAGGAGTAATTAAAACAGTACATGTTACACCTTAGCAAAAATTATTACATAATTAAAATTTAAAAATTGCACCAAATTTGAATGTCCCAACAATTACATCGCTGATTAGTTTTGTTGATTCTACATATTCTTGAGGAAAGCACTGTTCGCTGGTAGGCTATTCATTTGATTTATGTAGTTCGTAGCTAGAAAGTGGGGGGGGGGGGGGGGATGTTGATTTCACATTACCACCCGGGTCTTCAAAAAATAACGTCGGGTCGCGGAAACCTCTCTTCTAACGTGACCCGCAGTGGAGGTGCGGGACCACGAGCTGGGAGCGATTTCTCTCTCCAGCACTTCGACCCTGTCTGAAACCCAAATCAAATCCAAAACGAATTAGACTTGCTTCCAGACAGTCCTATACCGTCGGCGCAAAAGGCCAACAAACGGGAATGGGGGGGGGGGGAAAGGAAAAAAAAATTACTCACCAACCAGGGTGTAGAGTTCGGAGCTCACTAGGTGTCTCGCGCCGACATCAGGATGCCGCGGACCGAGAAATCAGGATGCGCGGACGAAACCGGAATTTTTAGAATTAAATAAGAATAAATAAAAATTTAACTACGCATGACTTTTCTAAAAACTACCTCTGCCTGGCTACTGTACAAACGGGATCACATCCCTTAAGCAAACTGACTACATTCTCGTGCACGCGAAAATCACCGTTCCCGCAAAAAGCCTCTTAGCGCAGAGGACGTAGGTGAGACGAGGTCAGTAGCCGAGGTCAGAGGGCTGAGTCCCCGCAATCGGCCAAAACCCCTAATTAAATCGGGCGGTAAGGCCCCGGGTCAAAGGAGGGGGTAGGTTCGGTTCTAAGCCGAAAATTTCCGAAGGAGTCCGAGGCGGTCGTGGCAACAACACGACATGCGCGCTCTCTACCGGACCGAAACGAAAACAAAGAACAATCGACTTCTCCGGGCCGCGAGAGGAAAGCATAGTGCCTTATGGCACCGCGACGCTGCCTTCTAACGGCGTAAGGGGGAACTACTTGAGGTGGTGAGCAGACTTGCCACCAGGTGTCATGAGGGTAAGCTCTGCACGCTGGCGACCAGGCCCGCGGTTACTTTTTTTGCCGCTAGATGTCAGGGATGTGTCTGTCGGACCCGGGAGAAGGTTTTTGCATCAGGTCATCGTCCCGTCCGGTCACTGCTCTTAGCTTAATTTCTCAGAACTAAAGTGAGGAGGAGAGAGAGGAAGGGGGGCAGAAATAGCCACTAAGGTGGGAACGCAGCTCCACTGGAGACTGCTTCGTGACGAGACATGCTTTTCTCAGCAGGCCTATACAAGGTAGCAGCTTGCAGCCCAGGAGCTGCTCAAAGCAGTTTTGGTCATGCAGGGAATTAAAATTACAAACTCGGGGCGTGACTGCAGGCGAGAGAAATTTCAACCGGGCTGACCATGTCCACATTAGACAGCAAAATATCAGATTGGCCCCCTGGAAAGGGGCTTCGGTCCACTGGCACCAAGTTTAAATCGGTGGCGTACACCGGCCTAACAAAAAGTAAATCACCCCCATTAACCACCAGACAAATTAAAAAAAATGGAAACCCCAAAAAAAATTTAAAATTATAGAATAAATTAAAAAAGTGACGAAATGCCTAATTTCCGGCACATACTCCCCCGCTTGAATGCGGAGCATATAGGGAAGAAAAAAAAACAACACTTACACTGCTCAGTAAAACTAGTACCAGGTTCGCCTGTATCCTACTACTTATATTCTAACACCTTTGAGACGCGTCCGCCTCTCAGGCACAACATATCGATAACCCTTAAACAAACTTATTAACTAAGAGCTTATTAACTAAGTGGCCACTTAAAACTAATACAACGTAAAGCTAGCATTCTTATTTCTAGTACCATGGATTTTTAAGACCTCGAGGATTTCTGGCATGCCTAATATTAGAGAGTTCCCTATGTTAGGGTAAAGAAATTAAACACATCTACTTTAAGTCAGCATGTGTTTTCTTTAGATGGGAGATGTGCGCTTTGGTCACGAATTCTCCTGAACTGGGGTCAGCTAGGCTAACCGTAACTGGCGTTAAAAATCGCTGTATTTGAAAAGGACCTCTCCAGCGGTACGCCAGCTTGGCGGAAAACTTATCCACTGCCTTGCTGAGTGGGTGTGCCTTACAAAGCACAAAATCGCCTACCCTATAAGGGTTAGGAGATCTGTTTTCGTTGTATTTCTTTTTTCTGCTCTCATGAGCCAGGTTGAGATTTTTACGAGCTCGTCTCCAAAGCTCCCTGATGTCTCTCGGATCATCGGGCAATAGGTCATTCAAAGACCAAAGATTTGAAAGAGGGGTATTAGGTCCGTAAGTGAACATGAGTTCGAAAGGAGTACTTTTGTGTCCTTCATGATGTGCATAATTAAAGGCCATTTGCAGCCACACCAAATTCGAATCCCATTTATCCTGCTCCTGCGCATGGTAAGCTATTAGAGCAGACCGGAGATTGCGGTTGAATCTCTCAGCATGCGAGGGCTGTGGATAATAAGGCGAGGTTGTGACGTGCAGAATGCCATGTGAGAAGCACATGTTCTTAAAAATCCTAGCCGTGAACTGGGTTGCATTATCTGACACTACTATAGACGGGACTCCCGACGTCTTGAAGATCTGATTACGTAGCGCAGATACAGTGTTTTCTGCGGTGGCTTTTCGCATGGGGATGAGCCAGACAAATTTTGTGAAGGCGTCAATACACACCAGCAGCATAGTGTTTCCTGTCTTTGAGCGCGGGAAAGGCCCGACAAAGTCGATAAACATCTTTTGCATGGGGCGCTCAGCCACATCTGAAGTTAAATAACCGAAACGAGTGTTCTGCGCTGGCTTACTCAGCGCACAGATTTTGCATAGTTTCACCTGCTCGGTGATGTCCTTGTGCATGCCGTCCCACACGAAATGACGTCGGATACCCTGAATGGTCTTATATATACCGAGGTGTGCGCCCACCGGCGAGGTGTGATAATAATGGAATATCATATTACGTAGATTTTGCGGGAGCACGATTTTGTATGTTTTTGATTGGGGGGTGCGTTTTTGCAACAGCCCCTTAGACATCCTAAAGTATTTTGGCGCCGTTCCTGAACTAAAACGTTTAATAATACTGGAAATGTGTGGGTCAGCTTCCTGCTGGCTCTGTAAATCCTGAAATGCCAACGGAAAGTCTGTCAATAGGGCTTGACATAAGAGTGGTGTTCCTTCGGGCGGAGTCTGAGTTGGGTTTTCGAACATGCGAGACAGTGTGTCCGCTACTATATTCTGTGTGCCCCGAATATGTTGGATTTTGAACTTCAAAGAGGAAATTTTTGCAATCCATCGCCCGAGTTTCCCTAATTGTTTCGGGTGTGCCAGAAGCCAGGCTAATGCCTGATTATCTGTCTCTAACAGGAATTCCCTGTGTTCTATAAATTGGCGGAATTTGTCAATGCCAAATACCACGGCGAGGCATTCTAATTCGTAGATCGAGGAGGCTTTCCTCTCGGCGTGGGTAAGTGTCCGCGACGCAAACGCAATGGGCTGTCTACAGCCTTCGACTTCCTGTGACAGTACTGCGCCTATAGCCACACTGGACGCATCAGTCTGTAAAATGAAAGGTTTGGTGAAGTCTGCCATGCGGAGTACAGGCGGGGAAGAAATCGCCTGTTTCAGGAAATTAAAAGCTTTTTCTTGTTCCGGACCCCATGTGAAAGGTGTGTTTTTCTTACGCAACGTATTTAGTGGTGCTGCGTGCTCAGCGAAATTAGGAATATATTTTGAATAAAAATTTGCCATACCAATAAAACGTGAAATACCCTTAGGGTTTGTGGGAGGCGGAAAATCACGAATAGCTTGAGTACGTGAAGGATCAATGGTGACTCCCTTGCTAGAAACCAGGTGTCCTAGAAAAGACAGTTCTTGGACTGCAAACTTAACCTTTTTTGTGTTGACAGTTAACCCCGCTTTACGAAATCTACTTAGGACTTCCTCTAAATGTTTGATGTGTTCTTCAAATGTTTCTGAATATACGACGACATCGTCTAGGTAGTTGTACACTGTTTTGAATTTTAGATCTCCTAGTATCTGATCCAGGAGTCGAGTTAGTACTTGGGCTCCCGTGGCAAGTCCGAAAGGTACTACTGTGTATTGGTACAAGTTCCAAGGGACACAGAAGGCTGTGATGGGTTTTGAATCCGCAGTAAGGGGAATTTGGTGGTAGGCAGAATTTAGATCAAACACACTAAAATATTTGGCTTTACTGAACCAATGAAAAGCAGTGTTTAGGTCTGGCAAAGGTATGTTTTGTATCACTATTTTCTCATTAACTTTTCTATAATCAATTACACATCGTTGTTGATCCTTGCCCTTAGGCACCAGAAAAGCTGGGGAACTGTAGGCGGAGGTCGAGGGTTCGATTACCCCTTTTCCCAAAAGCTCCTGAACATGATTGCGCATCGTCTGCATCTTAGGGCCTAAAAATTGATAAGGGTGAGATTTCACTGGTATTTTATCCGCTAACTCAATTTGGTACTCGACTAATTTTGTGCGACCTAATTTACTAGTCAAGACATCTGGAAAAGTTCTGCATAATTTATCAATGGCGGCCCGCTGCTGTGTATTAAGGTGCTCGTGTGAAGTGGTGTTACCCTGATCCAAGATGGCTGCCGTTGGCTCGGCCGGAGCTGAAACTATTTGTTCAGGGGTCCCACAAGGAATAGGATAACCCATGTTGAATTCTTCGCCTGAAGATTAATGATTAGACCTGTCTTGGCAATGAAATCAGACCCGTAGATTAGGTCTGTGGCAAGTTGATCAGACACCAAAAATGGGAAATTCCATGAATATAAATCAATCTTCACCTTGATCACAACTGCTAACATAATATTTAATGGCTGCTCTGAAGCTGTGAAACATTGTAACTTAGTGGTCTCAGTCTTTAGAATTAATTTGCTCTGTTTTAACTTGTTAAATAACTGCCCAGAAATCAGGCTGCGCGCTGATCCTGTATCAATTAGTCCCGGTACAGTGTGTTCGCCAATCGTTGTTACTGCATACGGAATTACTGTAGGAATATTACCAAAAATTTGGTGGCACTTTCTCTTGCCCTTATTTGTAGGATCAACACACGTTTTACATGAGTACGTGTGCGTTGAATTACCATATCCCTTATTTTTGTTATTTCTCCTGCTATTGTGCTTTCTTTCTTTATGTTTGTGACCTCGCTTGTTACTTTTATTCCTGGACTCCTTGTTGTTAGGATTATTGTTTTTGTGTAATGGTGTTTCTTGTGTACTGCCATTACTTGGCGCAAGTTGAACTTCCCACTTATAAGAAAAATTTTTAACACTTGAATTTTTCGGTGGCCCTGAATAAGGTTGTTCAGGCCACCGCGTTATGCGTTTTTTGGAGTGTCGCCATTTTGTTTGTTGTTTTTGTGGTAACACTGGGCCAGGGAATGCCCGTCTCTTTTACAGAAAGTACAATGTGCATTTTGTTGATATCTCCCTTGTGGCCTTGAAGAGAAAAATGTATTGCCCTGATGTTTCTGTGCTGCATTCTTATGTTGCGAATTACTGCGCTCCGTTCCCGCGCTGCTACCTTGTTGACTAGCGAATGTGGCTTGTTTATTTCGCTGAAAATCAGCGTATTCTATGTTTGTGGCGTGTACGCAAAGTTTGTCAAGCTCAGCATAATTTTGGGGGCGTGCCTGGAACACTGAGCGCGAGCGCTCCGCTGGGTTCAAACCGTCTAGAATCGTACTCACGACCTCTCTCTCGGAAACCTTTAGCCTGAGTACCTGGTTGGCTTCGCGTATGTCAGCCACGTAATTTGGCAAGGCTTCATTACGCTGCTGCAGTCGGTTAAACCACTCCAACCGGATGTTTGTGAGTAGCCTACTCGGTATACAAAAATTTAACACGTCTTCATGAAACTCGTCGAAAGTGAGGTCATTCTCAATGGCTGCCATGATCCTCTCACTTAGGGGAGCTTGGGTGTACGGGTAAACAATTTCAAAAATTTGTTTGTCGGGAATCCCTCCCTTTTGTCGTAGCTTTAACAAGACTCGAAGGAAATCAATCAGTTTGTGTGCGTCCAGACCCGACGCCTCTGGCAAATCCTTGAGTAACCTTTCTACAGGATGGGTGATTTTTCCATAGAAACTGTAGCCAGTTTCTGGGGCTGTCGTGCTCCGCAATACTGAGTCGTGGGGCTGAGCCGCGGCTCCTGCCGGCTGAGGTGAAGGCTGGTGTGACACCGGGTGCGACTGAGTCTGTTCCCGAGTCGCACCCAAGGGGCTGATTTGTGGTGGAGTGAGCTGGGGCGTTGTGAGTGGCGGCTGCAGAATACCAGCACTCGGAAGTGGGGTGGTTTGCCATGAAGGAAACTGTGGCTGAAATTGAGCATAAGGGTTAAAATAGCCCTGAGCGATCGGATACGGGAAAAACATGTTTGGTGGGTATGGTTGCGTCATTTGGTGTGCCAAGGTTGGTAATCCCTGTGAAAATGTCACGCTAGTGACGGGGTGGGTTGTCACATGACTCGTTGTAATGTTTGTCGCCGCTGTCGTCGACTGCACAAGCGGCTCTGAATGAGTGGTAGATACGTGTATCGGTTGGTTTGGAAGCGACGTTAGTGGCTGTGAGTCAGGGGCTGCGTCTGGTAATCTGCTCGTTTCCGTCTCCTGTCTGTTTACCGTCGCCCGTACTTCTGATTGTCGCGTGTCGGGTTGCTCTACTCCCAGGGGCAAGCTAGGAGCGTCCCCTTCCGGGAAGGCGGGACAATCGATGCCTAAAGCCTGTACCCCAGCCACATAATGCTGACTGCGTCGTGTGTCTTCCAAAACGGCTGCTCTCGCCGCCAATTTTGAATGGAAACCTGCCGTCTGTTGCAAACATCGTTCTACCTCTTTTATATAAATTCCATGGAGAAGGTCTGCCGAAAGCTGTTTCAGGTTTTGCAAACGTCGGGTAACATGTTTTAGCCTGACTATATGTCGCTCGACATTGGGTAAATTTTCCTCCACATCTAGATAGCTTACGAAAGCCGATATATCATAAAACTTGGCGCAAGCAAGGTTGAATTCTTCAGTTACATCTAAATCCAAATTCGCTACACTAGTGGGCACACCATCATGAAGGGCGGCCCTGAGCCTCTTCCTGAGGACTTGGACATTGCCACTGGAGGGCAAATTGCGTAGCTGTAACTCATAGGTCAGCTCATCTGACAGCAATAACTCCGGCTTAAACATACTGCTCGGACGTAAATTACTGCTAATTAAAACAAAAATTTAACACACATGTACGATTCAAACGTACACCATAAATACTCCTCTCTTAACAACTATCTTAATTTTAAATACCTCCTAAGGCTTCCTATCTTAATATAAACTACCAACTAACCCCAATGCGCGGGGAGTAAGTCACACTTTCAAGGTGGGGGGGTATGTGCCCAAACTTATTTGCGTAAAGAGTCGCCGTACTACTCAGACAACTGCGCGAACGTCCCCTGTCAGGTTGACCTGCACCACCTGTATATGTCCACAAGGGGATTGACCTGCCGCTCGCAAGGTCGTCTCCCACGATGGACAAGGGAGAGGGGTGTGCGGGAGGAACAGGGCCGTGTCGTCGCCCTCAGATAACGGGCGTGTCGCTGGCTCAAGCGGGGTGATGGGGAGGGGGGGGGGGGACGCCAGCTGAGGCGAGAGATAAGACACGTCTCGCTGCCGGCCTGCTAGCGGACCGGACGCCGCGACTTCTTGCGCTGCGCGCAGACTAAGTCCGCACGGGACTTTAAAACTCAATCATAACTTTAAAATAGAAAAGCAATATAACTACCGGGTGTACCAGCGATCAGTTCACAATGTTATTATTACAAAATTGCTATCACAAAAATTAATTAATTTAATTTTTAAATTTTTTTTTTATATTTTATTTTAGGTATGCCTACTTTATTTAGGTATGCCTATAGACCAAACCATGCTCTGCTACCAATTGTAACGCCCCTCGTGCCTCAAAGTTGAATTATTTTAAATTAATTAAAAAGAGCCTTGGAAACTTGCTGGGTAAGAAAAATAAGAAAATTAAGTAATTGACCAGAGGTGGCACGAGGTGGAGAACAAGATAATTTGGATCTCCCTGACACAAGCAACTTGGGAGGAGTATGGATCTTTTAAGGGAAGAAGGTATATCTTAATAAATTAACACTACACAAGTAGCTTGGTCTATAGGTTCCCTGGTTTATTATTAAGGAATTTTGTGTTCGTATTATTCAAACCTGACAATAAAAATCTTAGTAAATAACAAAGTTAAAGGGGGCGCCCCAGGAGTAATTAAAACAGTACATGTTACACCTTAGCAAAAATTATTACATAATTAAAATTTAAAAATTGCACCAAATTTGAATGTCCCAACAATTACATCGCTGATTAGTTTTGTTGATTCTACATATTCTTGAGGAAAGCACTGTTCGCTGGTAGGCTATTCATTTGATTTATGTAGTTCGTAGCTAGAAAGTGGGGGGGGGGGGGGGATGTTGATTTCACATTACCACCCGGGTCTTCAAAAAATAACGTCGGGTCGCGGAAACCTCTCTTCTAACGTGACCCGCAGTGGAGGTGCGGGACCACGAGCTGGGAGCGATTTCTCTCTCCAGCACTTCGACCCTGTCTGAAACCCAAATCAAATCCAAAACGAATTAGACTTGCTTCCAGACAGTCCTATACCGTCGGCGCAAAAGGCCAACAAACGGGAATGGGGGGGGGGAAAGGAAAAAAAAATTACTCACCAACCAGGGTGTAGAGTTCGGAGCTCACTAGGTGTCTCGCGCCGACATCAGGATGCCGCGGACCGAGAAATCAGGATGCGCGGACGAAACCGGAATTTTTAGAATTAAATAAGAATAAATAAAAATTTAACTACGCATGACTTTTCTAAAAACTACCTCTGCCTGGCTACTGTACAAACGGGATCACATCCCTTAAGCAAACTGACTACATTCTCGTGCACGCGAAAATCACCGTTCCCGCAAAAAGCCTCTTAGCGCAGAGGACGTAGGTGAGACGAGGTCAGAGGGCTGAGTCCCCGCAATCGGCCAAAACCCCTAATTAAATCGGGCGGTAAGGCCCCGGGTCAAAGGAGGGGGTAGGTTCGGTTCTAAGCCGAAAATTTCCGAAGGAGTCCGAGGCGGTCGTGGCAACAACACGACATGCGCGCTCTCTACCGGACCGAAACGAAAACAAAGAACAATCGACTTCTCCGGGCCGCGAGAGGAAAGCATAGTGCCTTATGGCACCGCGACGCTGCCTTCTAACGGCGTAAGGGGGAACTACTTGAGGTGGTGAGCAGACTTGCCACCAGGTGTCATGAGGGTAAGCTCTGCACGCTGGCGACCAGGCCCGCGGTTACTTTTTTTGCCGCTAGATGTCAGGGATGTGTCTGTCGGACCCGGGAGAAGGTTTTTGCATCAGGTCATCGTCCCGTCCGGTCACTGCTCTTAGCTTAATTTCTCAGAACTAAAGTGAGGAGGAGAGAGAGGAAGGGGGGCAGAAATAGCCACTAAGGTGGGAACGCAGCTCCACTGGAGACTGCTTCGTGACGAGACATGCTTTTCTCAGCAGGCCTATACAAGGTAGCAGCTTGCAGCCCAGGAGCTGCTCAAAGCAGTTTTGGTCATGCAGGGAATTAAAATTACAAACTCGGGGCGTGACTGCAGGCGAGAGAAATTTCAACCGGGCTGACCATGTCCACATTAGACAGCAAAATATCAGATTGGCCCCCTGGAAAGGGGCTTCGGTCCACTGGCACCAAGTTTAAATCGGTGGCGTACACCGGCCTAACAAAAAGTAAATCACCCCCATTAACCACCAGACAAATTAAAAAAAATGGAAACCCCAAAAAAAATTTAAAATTATAGAATAAATTAAAAAAGTGACGAAATGCCTAATTTCCGGCACAATACGACTAGAAACAAAGCGCGACAGAGACATAAAAAGCAACGCATGCCGGCCTACTGCGTGAGTTCCGAGAAGGCCTGTGGTGTTTTAGCTGTATACTGCGCGCAACAAACTCGTCAGGAGAGTTCAAATTTGCTCACTTGTAATCAAACGATTTACATGTTGTGTATTTTTTCGTAGCATGCGCGGATAATAGGGAGTTTACTACTGTACCAGTGTATCACATGAAAAGGTGGTGTGGAACTGGGGAGACTGTTGCGATGGTAGCGCCCCAGTAACGCTGTGTTCCGACAGTCCTGGACACGGCGGGACAGGAGGAATTCAGCGCCATGCGGGAGCAGTACATGAGGAAGGGAGATGGCTTTCTCCTGGTGTACTCGGTCACAGACAAGCAGAGCTACGAGAACATCGTCAACTTCCACACGCAGATACTCAGAGTCAAAGACAGGTGAGATGTTCCCTGACACACTCGTGTGCCAAGTGGACTCAATCTTGCACGTGTCTGCTGTTTTGACATTTGTAAATTAAAGAGGGAAAAATATGTAAAAAAAAATTGGCTGTCTGTAAAGTCGGTTTACGGACGATAGTTTAACGTGACAACGTCATAGCAAAACATTGATGAAATGACTGCATACTTTTATGAAAAAAAATTGAATCATTTTTATTGAATTATCACTATTTTGTATGGATACAAAGAAGGAGTGAAATGAAATCTTCAATTTAACTGATAAATTTTCTTTTATTTGCACTCATTAATTCAAATATGTTTATTACTTTAACGGAGAGATTATTTAACTATAACTTTTATAAATGTTTTCTATTTAACTTCTTCCAATCTGTGTTATTCTGTTAAGGATAGGACGATAGGAAAAGTAGGAAACGAATGGGAGTGTTTCAAGTTTAATGTGCCTCGAAAAAGTCAAATCGATGGTTGTTCCAATCGAGTGGAAGAGAGATAGATGCGGTGCAAGCGTACAATGAGCATAACGGGACACAGTGTAACGGGAAAATGTGCGTAATGGGACACTTTTTCATTTCCCAAGATGAGTCAAAGTAGCAAAACACATGACCAAAAAACCACACAGACCTAGGAACCAACAGAAAACCTAGCAGTTGTACCAGGCCCATTAAGAAAACAAGGGGAGAAAAAATGGTTGCAACATAATTTTTTGGTTGTACTGTGCTGCTGTTCAACATTATGTGGAAGCCATGTACGTATATCTGTGTGTCACATGCATCTAGATTATGAACAGGATAAAAGATAAAAGTTATGATTTCTACAGAATATTTATTGCTTTGACTTTACTCTGAAAAACAATTTTGTAGATCATTTTAGGTTCACTCTGTGGAAGTAAAAAAAAAAAGGTAGTTTTTCTTTTAGATTTATTGTAACAATGTTATGAGGTTGTGAAAGTTGCAGTTTTGGGTGTATTATTGCAGTAGCAATAATAATAATAATAACAATAATACAGTTTGGCATTTGAAACTCATGAACATCATAGAACATAATCTATATTTAAACAGCAGATAGGATCCAAGCATACTTCCGTTTATAATAATTGGCAAGTAAGAGCACAAGCCAGCATGTGTAGTACAGAACTCCTGGAGTACGATTCAGACTCGCACATGCCTGCTTTATTTCCCATAAGGGGTCCACCTGCCTGCCACACAGTTATGCAATTAGGGTTTTTGAAGTGCACGTTTGTGCCATAAACTACTGAACGTATTCACAATCCACTTTTGCGTGAAATGGTTCAAATCTTCGGACAACATGGAATGTTTATTTTCACTGTATTTGGCATTTGGTAAAACATTAATTTCAAGCCCTTCAACGTGGCCTAAAAGGCATTTTCCGAAATGCTGTATTTTAAGCCTTCCAAGTGAATATGTAGATGTACATCACCCATTTTAGTAATTTATAGGTTACAGCAGAAAAATCTCCTTGATGTATGCACAGGCTATTAACCTGTAATAAAAGAGTCCCTGACTTCTCCAAGTTTGGAAAAAAAAAAAAAATTCCCTATCCACTGATATTAGTTAGTCACAAATAACTACCAAACATTAAAATTACAAATCGTGACTCGTAGGCACACTATACATACTTCTCTATTGCAATCATTTTATCACTCTGCTGTCGACAGCACTAAAATATACTTTCGAGCAAAAAGGAATGAAAGGGAAAAAATTTTTCTAACAGGTTGGAAACAAGGAAAAAGAGAATGTGTACGTGGAAGCGGTATGTCTTTGCATTGACTTTGATTTTTCGATAACCTCGCCATTAAAAAAAACTTCCCTGACTATTTACGAAACTCCCTGTTGCTGAAAATCCTCTGCCCTTTTCCCAGGTTTTCTTTTTCACTGTTGCTAACCACCCCGATGCAGCACAACAAAAACGGTACGCCTGCTCACTGCTTTGAACGCCGTGGCAACTGGGCACTTGCATGCATCAGTGCTTCCTGGTCTGTTGTCTATAAATTAAAGAGAGAAAAATATGTAAAAAAAAATTTCCTGTGATGATTTATCATTTTTTTAAATGGTTTTCACTTTTCATGTACACTAGTACTAACTTAATTTTTTTAAGTGTGTTTATTAAAAAAAAATAACCTTTTCATAGTGTTTTTGTGTACTTAAAACTATATGTTTTTTTTTTTTTAATTATATAACTATTTTATCCTGTTTTTACTTAACCTTTTTTCATTTGACTTCTGTATTAATAATTTTCTCCATAGCACTGTTGGGCTACCAAACTGGAGTATAAATTGCATTTAAATGAGCACCCTAACGTCAGACTATTTACGAAACTCCCCTGTTGCTGAAAATCCTCTTGCCCTATCCCAGATTTTCTTTGTTTTCACCACACAGTCTGTTATTTTCTGCTTACTATTTAAAAAAAAAAACCGGACGCAGCAAATATCGTGAGTGTTCTTTCCTTCTATGGTACTAAAAAAACAGATTAGAACAAAAAGTTCAAGTTTACCAATGTATTCAAACCAGGGAGTACAGAGACAATTTTAGTGTCGCGACTTTTACTTAAATGAAATAATGGAAACTACGAAAATTGTGTTCATCAGTACCACAGATGTTCTTGTTCCTACTAGTTTCTGAGAAATTACATTACACTGCACGCCTGCCCGCTGCCTGGAACGTGGCGGCGTGCGTCGGCGCTTGCCGGTGTGTTGTCCGAGGTGTTGTCGCAGCGTGGTCAGTAGTAGAGGTGGCGTGCGCAGGGACCTGTACCCCATGCTGCTGGTGGCCAACAAGGTGGACCTGGTGCACCTGCGCAAGGTGACGGAGGAGGCGGGGCGGGAGCTGGCCCACCGGCTGTCCATCCCGTACATCGAGACCAGCGCCAAGGACCCGCCGCTCAACGTGGACGCTGCATTCCATGAGGTGACCGGCGCGTCAGCAGAGTTTCAACAGGGACGCGAGAGAAAAATAAATATACAGTACAATTATTTTAAAAAAAAAATTTTTTAAAAAAGTTGCTTCGTGAAAAGAGAAAAAATACACATGAGCGTTACTGTTTTTAGAAAGTCAACTGATATGTTATATTCGTGATTCAGATCTCTTCTCAAAGAAATCATTGCGGGAATGTTACCGGCGCGTCAGTCGAGTTTTAACAGGGACGCAAGAGAGAAATAATATACAGTACAATTATTGAAAAAAAAAAAATTTTTGAAAAAAAGTTGCTCCGTAAAAAGAAAAAAAATACACATGAGCGTTACTGTTTTTTTAAAAGTCAACTGATGTCATGTTGCATTCGTGATTCAGATCTCTTCTCAAAGAAATCATTACGGGAATGTACACGTGGAATGTAATTCACTGGAAAATGATGAACAGTGCACTGAATTGTAAACAGACTGTATCGATAAACTCAGCCTGGTAGCCGAGGTCAGCAGTCGACATCCGCTCCCTAAGATCTGAACGTGAGTGACTCGATTGGTGCCGATTACAAAACGTGTGCCAAACCGTAGAATGCTGTATATATATTAAAGACCTCTCAAGTATTAGGGAAACATGGGTGCCAGGGTGGTCTGGTCTCTCTCGCCTTTCGCCCAAGGCGAGCTGGATTCCAACCCAGATAATTCACTAGTTGGGAACGTGGGGGACTTTCACATGAGCCGTTGGGTTTTATCAGGGTACTCGCATCTTTCCCTCCCAATTCATCTCATCAGTGCTTCAGTTCATGCATCAACTCCCCTTTTTGTCTTGAATGATCTTGATTTTGATGAAAAGCTTAATTAGTTTATTAATTTTGAATATCCCAGATTGTAGCTACATGTAATTCTATTTTATTTTAAGCATTTTGTGAAATCCATGGTGGTGGATTTAAGCATTCATCGTGATAGTGTGAAGGGAGGGGATATCTTACTTTGAATGAAAAGGTACAAATGGTCCACTGATCCATCATTAACGGTAGGCAGTATATTTCCAATTGAACTGTTCGTATGGTAGCCAGTGAATAAAATATAGTGTGATATTTTTATTTTGTTTTGAAGAAAGTTGATTTCATAAGCAGCACTCATGTATAGCAGACATTGCATTTAATCGCTTTTGGATAGAAGCTTATATTTTATTCTGCAGTCTCCTGGGATGTGCAGTGTTGCTAAATCCACTCATGTTTGAATACAATACGCAGAAGGGACTACAGAACTATCTGGTTTTGTGGAATTGTGGCATTCCTATGCTTGCTCATATGATTATTATTACTTTTCTCATTACCATGCATTGCAAAGCTTTGTTCTGCTATAGCAGAAACCATTGTGTTACAAAAGAAAAATATTCTGTGTGCCTATTATCTAGTGATATTCAAGTGAGAATTTTTATCAGAATTAGGTTTTTGGCACTTAACTCTCTCTTTAATATATTTACTTTTTGTGTGGGATTAAAACAGGTTTGATTATTCACTTTATCCATTTACATTTCGGTACATACATCATTTTCCAAGTTTTTTTTAATAAATTGCATGTTAATCTTATTTGTGCGGAACAGGTAGGCTTTGCATAATTAAGTACCCCACCCTTCTGCATGGCTTTTTTTTTTTAGTAAAGGATGGCTTCTGTAGGTTTAGAAGTTGTGATGTTTGAGGTATTTTTTTTTTCAGGTTGTGCGCATCATACGCAACCAGCCACCAGCTGAGCTAGAGAAGAATCGAAGAAAACGAAGGCACAGCACAAAGTGCATACTGCTCTAACAAACTGTCATTAACTCAACTGGTGCTCACTACTCTTATGTATTGTCCTTGTTGTACTTGGTGGGAGAAAAAAAACGCACATTGTAATTGTAGAATTATTTTTGAGAAAGAATTATACTTGTTACATAAGATGTTTATTATATCCTGAGTGGATGCTTGTTGTGGTATGCTTTGCGTGAGTGTCTGTCGTGTTGTAGTGCTGTGGTGTTTGGTGGCACACCTGTCGTTCCCTGTGCGATGTTGAAAATACTAATGGAGTGTTTATGAAGTGTGGGTTTAGATCTGTATAGCCTACAGGTTAGTAGTAGAGTAGGCTGATGTGGTGTGATGTAGATTGCTTCTATATGTGACAATAATATTGTGCTCTATCTGCATGTTCTGAAATGTTGCCATTTAATCTGTTCCCCTTGCCCCACCCAGAACTACCTGAAAGTGTGTGAGTGTTTTGTTGAACGTCTGTGTGGCTCACTTTTGTTATGTGAAAAATTGCCAATTTTTGTTCAAGAACATTGCATCGCTTTAACAATAGTGTTTTATGTATGCATTATGTATTTATTGATGTTGCTTGTATTAAGTTTTAAGATGTTTACATGTCATGTTTTTACTAACATCGCAGAATTGAAAATATTTGTACAGCATACATTTTAATAGGTGTGCAAAAGAAATTTTATTTTGCAAAGTTGTGAAAACTGTGATGTGAAAACATGCAATCGTTTTGTTTTCTGCTGTACATAGAATGTATGTCACGGTTTGAATTTAAAGTATGCTTGATAATTCTTGTAGCTTGACATTTAATACCTATAGTCTATTTTCTGTTAAGCATTTTTCAAACCAGAGATGCAAATCTTCATGTAACATCACAGTTTATTGTAAGTTTTCTTGCAGACCGAGATTCCTGGGTCCAGTATTAATTTTTTTGGTGATAATTGCTCAAGAATTTGACGTAGGAAAGATGTGGATGAACAGAGTTTAAAATCCACTTAGAAATCATGATTTTGACAAGGGAAGTAATAATGTTTATACGCTGTAAATCGCACCAGCAAGAGTTGGTTGACTATGTAATGTTACGAAAAACTGCTGCTAAGCTTATTAGTCTGTATTAATATCTAGCTATGTTCATATGATGCTAGATTTGATGTATGTGTACAGAGTTGTCTGTGACAAGATTTAAATTGTGAGAACAGTATTCATCCACTATTTAACATCACAACAGCTCATGTGAAGTTTTTTCAATTCCTTGCTATAACTTAGAAGTTTAGTTTGAGTGTCTTGGTGGATCAACCAGCTAACCAATTGGGTTGCCTTTTGTGGGTTGATGTTAAGAGGGTTCGGAGCGCAACTAGATTAAATCCACGTCATATTTGTGAGGAAAACAAGCTCAAAGTTGATCGCAATAATTCTCAATTTTTTGCAAGTAGACAATATGTTATCTTGTCTTCAGCTCCAGGAGTAGTCAAGACGTAAACTTCAATGTCTGCCAAAATTACTTTCATCAAAATTTTTAGCCATTTAATCAAAAAGAAAATAGAATATGTTCCTATTTGTTTTGAAGTAAAACTGAATATTGTTCAAATATTAAGTGGACAAACAAATTATTATTCAGTAAAGTCCCGCTAAGCTAAACTAATTGGAGCAGAGACCTGTTTGGATTACCATATTTTGGGACTAGCAGAATAATTGCTGTAGTGTCAGATTAGCAGTCATTGTCATAATGCAAAAGCGTGTAGTAAAATACATTTCTAGAAGTGTTCTATTTTCACGTAACATGGCCTATAACATTTTTACAACCATGAAATCACTTAACTTCTTAAATTATTTTTATAAAAAAAAAAAAACAAAAAAAAATTAAAATATTTATTTTCATCCTAAACTTACTGATTTTCGGATTAGCTGGAGTCCGCTGTATTTAAACTATTGTAGAAAAATCAATATAGCCTAAAATACCCATATAAGCATCATCTAATCAGATGATTGCTACATGCCAGAGTCACTGACTGACTGGGGCCATGATGGGCAAGTGGTCAGATCACTCTTTTCCCATCAAGATGATCTGTTCGATTCTCGTCTGAGTGGAAGATGTGGCAGACTTTGCCATGAGCTAGTGAGTTTACTCGGGTACTCTGGTTTTCCCATTCATTTTCGTCTCATCACTCCTTGTATTCTCTAATGAAGAGATGTTAGGCCATTACTCTTTATTCATTGACTGAATAAATGGTATTTTTTACAACAGCAGTATTGTGATTAAATTAGTTGATTTGGACAGCTGCAAACTGATAAGAAAAATCTTCATTAATGCGGACATAATGAGAAAAATCACTTTGGTTTTCAATTGGCCCACTGTGTAATTTTCTGGGAATATGTTTGTCCAGCTTTTTTTTCGGTGTAGATTCCTTCAATGATTTGCCCAAATTATTAAATGGCATCTTTGAGGTTAATTTTCCTTTAGGCTTCTGACGACAGTTAGATCATTTTTGAGGTCATCAAGCAAATTTTTCAAAGGTTTTGCCATAATGGCGCCTTAGGTCTGTTCAGATAGTATGAAAGCTCGGTTAATGGAGACCCTGCTATATTATAATACACTTAAAATGAAGTAGGTTTTTTAAAAACAATGGATAACTGTACACAAAATGGACATGAGATCAAGTATATATCATCTGAACAAAGGGCTTGGTTCAGTTATGCCCACGCAACAGGGCTTGTAGCTTCTGCAAAGGCCATAATTATGTAGTATGGTAGTATGTTACTCAGACAAGCATCTCACCTACGTTACTCACAAAATATGTAAACCCATCTAAAATGTACTTTTGATCTTGTGCGCTGGACCCTCCATTTTTTACTTTCCTCATGAACATCTTTCCCCATGAACAGTGTGCATATCATAAGGCACTGTTCATTTGTTACGTGAACATGAACTAAGTAATATTACAGAGTTATCTATATTATCATTTTGTATTTATTTTAGTAAGAATTGGATACTTATTACATGATGTCTTTAAAGTACTTATCAAAGTATTAACGTGATACATTGCCTGCACATCTTGTGCATAATAATTTAGCCAATTATTAGTCAAAATATGCTCAACAGGGCAGTCTGGTGATGTAAAATGTGAGCATAGTTCTTGATGACTTTTTGGTTAGTGGCTTGTTAAGTGACAAAATCTGTTTTCTGCATATGTTTGTCACCCAAATTAAGTGCACTAAACCTTCCATTAAAGCTCATTTTCAGCCGCAATCTTGACTGTTGCAAATTAATCTAATACAATTTTTACAGATGCTCCAATATCAGTGCTGCCAACTTACAGGCACACCCATCAGCAATCACACTTGTACATACAATTAAACAAGTATTAAATGCTATAAAGTTTTCATGCAGATACCAGATGACAAAGTAATTAACATTTCTATACAGTAACAACATAATCCATTCAAGTACAGTAGAGTCCTACTAAACCGAATGAGTTTAGGGTGAAAAAAAAACAAAAAGACTTGAATATGTTGTATTTTAAAAATATTTTTGAATCTTGACTAAATTATCAACATGTTTAGTGATATTAAAAGTTATATGTAGTGTTATAATGCTTATAGTAATGTATTTTACTACACACTATTATTGTACTACAGCAATTATTCAGCTAATTTGAAAGTGTGATAATGCGAAAAGGTCTAGAACCCTAATTAGTTTCGATTACTGTAATTTAAAAAAATTCACATGTTTGGAAATCAATATGTAATAAGCAAAAATTTAAGGATTTATACTAATGTTAAGTATTTTACAAAATATTTTGAGATGTCCCTAAGTTTCTCTGTTGTAATAAATACATAACACTCCATAGTTCCATAAATTGACCTCTTTGTAGCAAATTTTGTCGGAGATATGCAGCATGTTGCCTGCTATTCATAAAATGTTCTGCAAATTCTTGTGACTGAAGGTTTTGTTGACTAATTGCATCGTGGTTGCTCGTTGGAAGTTCAGTTTCTTGGTTGTTACTGATGACACTTCTATTGTATCATATTTTGAAATATTTCTTCATTAAATCCTAAATTATCAACAAAAAAAATCCAAAAAGGTGGGTGAAGCAGAGCCTTCAGTTGACTGGCTTTCAAAATAAAATAAAAAATTGTGTAAAAACTTTTGTGTTTTAAAAATGAATTATTGCAAAACTGAACCCCACTGAGAAGAGTTGTGTGTGCAATGTCTATTTTACCGCATAATAATTTATTGTACAGTTTTGATTGGGCTGGTCATTTGGTTTATAGGATGAACGCCCCCTACCTCCCTCCTCCTATGCAAAGTGCACAAGAGGGCGGTGGACCAGGTTCTGAACTGTGTGTTTGGTTGGACCTTGTAGAAGCATGGTTTCCAGGCAATGTTACGTGTTTTTAAGTGTCTTTGCAACTGTGATGTGTTTAATGTTCTCTGCCTTTTTTTTTTTTTTTTTTACTGTTTTGTTGTGAATTACTGAACAGTTTTTCCAGAATAGATAAATTTTAAATTACTTGACAAAAAGTTTTTTTTTGTGAATAGTGGATATATTTTATTTTTCTTTATCTATCAAGAGAAAGGTTTGTAACACTTAAATTTTTATGTCGGGTAAAGTCGTGACACATCAAATGTTTCCTTGCACGCCCACATTCATAATTTTAAAAACTGTGTGGATTCCTAATGTTTGTATGTAATGCACTCTTGTTGGTGTGAGTCTGTCAGATGATAAATGTTGCCATGGACAACCTAATGTTTTGTCTGGTGACAAAAAAATTACGCTTATAATACTTGTAATGCAACTGATGTAAAAAAAATTCAGCAAGTAGTTTTCTTTTTCTTTTTAAAAAGGTATGTTAATTGCCACAGTGATAGTGAAACAGACAATGTTCTTTTCCTGGAATTTTTTTTTTTATACATTAGTGCCATATGGTCACTAAAAAATGTGCAGTGGTGTTTGCTATACACTTTAAGTATGTGAAATATCTAAATATGCTGGAGCATCCCCCTCCCCTCCTAATTTCACATAAAAAAGAAAGCACTTCTGTTGAAAATAATTTGCCAATTAATATGATTTACTCTACCCTTTCATATGTGTATGACATTTGTGAATCAAAAGTAAATTTTATATATACATACATAGATTTGGCTAACATGTGAATGGTTTGCATACATAGATTTTTAAATGAATGAGGTGGATATGATTCACAATGGTAAATGAAGCTAGTCATGAACATTTTGGTTTTTATTGTATTAGTGATAATGTTACTTGACTTCTAAGACTTGCCAAGTATAATTTAGTCTTCAGACAAGTTTTCCAAGCAGCTGAGGAAAATTTGGTGCAGTTTAGTTTTTTTGCTGTCAACGAAATACTCAAATTTTATGAATAAATTTTTTGTAAGCTGCATTTTTTCTTTATTTTAGTCAGATAGTGACATTTGTATAGCATTTCATTATGTAGTCTAGTTTTATAGTTTTAGTGTAACCAAATAAGATATTTCTACAAATATACAAGTAATTGTAGGCTTGTGCAAATATCAGTTTTAGAGTTTGAATTGGAAAACAAATACCAAATTATTTACTTTAATAAAATTCAATTAAAGAAAAAGTTTGGCTAAAAAGTTGAGTTCCACTATTTACCTCCTGGCTCCATCATCAGATCAGTTAGATGGTGCCAAATTACAGTATTGTCATCTGGATTACATATATACTTGCAAAGTTTCAAGTTGATACTACAGTCAGAAGTAGGTTAAAATTGACTTCCAAGATTTTGTACATAGTTCGTTAGTTACAAGTGAAGCTAATATAAGTTAGTAAACATATAGTTTAAAAAAAACCGCTTTTATCATAAAATTAAAATTTATTACCAGTCAATATGGTATTGTATACTGTAACACAAAAACACAGCAGACTTGTGATCCTCTGTGCCAATCAAAAGGAGACCATGTATCTCCAGGAAAGGCTGAAGAAAATCTCATTTGTGATCACATTAAGGATAAGTCACCAGTCTTGTGGTGCCTAGCAGTAAAATGGCCAATGTTCACATGGTGACAAATGCGGGGGGTGTAGGAAGTACGTAGTAGGTGCCAATGCTTCCGGGCAGTTGTCGACATAAAAGGGGAGGAATGCAAGCTCATTGGTGTATCCCGACGGGAAAGGGGAAGAGAGCTGTCAGACGTGACTTCGCTGCCTGGTCCGCTCCTGGGCAGCTGATGGTGTTGCACATTATTACACTGCATTATAAGCTATGTACAATCAAGGTTCCCACACACCCACTTCAGCTCGTTATCGTTTCACTGTCTCATCCATCTGGCTAAACAACAGTATATATGTACTAAAATAAATGTTAAAAATTCCCAATCAAACACCTTTTGACAAATATACACATCATCAAAGACTTTAAAACGTTTTCCTGCACAATATACAGCTTTTAATGTCATTTTGATCAAAACTATGTACCCAACACTGCCAGTTTGCTCAAGATAACAAATACATTTTTTTTTTTTATCAAACTCTCAAATTATACACTGATTGAGCTTGAACTATTCGACTACAATAGGCTTATAGATATTTAATTCTGCTTCAAATTAATACACAGTAAATTGCTTGTATCCCTTATATTATATCTACTTAAATAATTCATGAATAAATACATTCCATTTTACTAAATTTATATACCGCACACTGAAAAATTGCTGATGCTGTTTTGCACTTAGAAATTAACTATTTCCCTGTGTTTTCCACAATTTGAAGACACTTTTTCAATTCCCTGGGTTATCCCTGTCTGTAGGAACCCTGATAAAACTGCATACGTACAATTTTGTATTGTTAAGGAAATTTTTGTTTCTAATTATTTAAAACTAACTAAGCTCAAAAGCATGAACATTCCAATTCTCACATGATGAGTTCAATTTTCAGTATTTCAAATTAACTACTAGGCCTTAGTGAAATAATTTTTTTTGTATTAAAGGCAGTGGCATGGCTAACATTTTTTTAGTAGTTATTCAGTTACAATTATTCTTTGTAAGTAGGTACTAAGTATATTGAGGTTAAGATCACCAAAAAAACAAAAAAAAAACAAATGTAATAAAAAAAAATTAATTGAGACTGTTGGACAGTTCTAAACTAAGCAATAACATTATAAACATAAATTTTTTTAAAGAGTTATATTTTAAACTTGTATTATCACTTACTGTACACAAATACATTATTTGAACAGTTAGGAAAATCATTTTCCAACACTACCAGAATCTAATGAATCATAGGTTATCTTTTTTTCAGCAAAGTCTCGTGCAATTTGAATCAAATGAGCAATGATGTCTTCAAACTGATGCTTCGGAACTTTCTTACCTTTCATGTTATACACTAATAAAGGATTCTGACCCTTGGGGACAGATCCGTGAGCTTTTAGTTCAGCCAGCACCGGCTGCATCCACAGCTCTGCATTGAATTGGTCGGACAGGAAGTGCTGAAACCACATTAACATAAATAAATATATATATAATCATGAACCAGCTTACACCAGCCATATAAACACAACATCGTAGCAATGGAAAACCTTGTATGTCAATCAATTTCTGGTGATTTCAAATTCAAAATACAAAAATTCAGTAAACATTTCCTGCACTTAAAACATTTATGATGATGACCATTTGTTGAACACATACCAAATGAAGCAAAATAAGTATTTTATTATAAGTTTTTCAACTTCCTGAACACCTCCAAATTTTGACGTACGAGGATTTTATCTTCAAAGGCAGCAAGTTCCGCACGATTTCCTGTGCCCCCCATTACTTTGCTAGGTTTATATAACAATTGCCACGAGAGAACATGTTACCTGTTTTAACTGGTTAACACTTCATTAACAGGAGGTATGATTTTATCATTCATGTGATCAGATAGCATGATTTTCACACAATCTAGTATGCAAAATATAGCACTCTTTATGAAAAATCGCACATTTAAGAGAAAAACTACCAGTTAAGAATTTGGTAGTGTGTCAGGAAAAACAGAAAATAAGCAAACATGATTAATATATAATCCTAACGAATTTGCATTTAATCTGAAATCTCGCCACTGAAACTAAAAAAATTCACAGCTCAAGCACTCCAAATGCCAATGTCACAATTGTGAACGTCATGAATACTTGCCACGAGACAAACAGAACGTGCAAGGCCCCTTACCTGAGGGACACAGCACCTGGCCTTCAGCACGCCTTCACTCTCGGCAAACAGCAGCACGGGCGTGAGCGGAGCCATTCTGGTCGCCTTCTGCAGAGGGACAGTGTCCTTGGCGGACGAACAGCGCAAGAAGTGGACCACAAACTTCCCATGCTGTTGCTGCACCGATCGCAACACTGCCTGCATTTCCTCCTTCATGGTGTCTCTGCAAGAAATAACTACTATCTAAGAGCAGAACTGGTATAAAATGCTGTGTGGTAGTATGGTAGAGGTTCTTTTTGATTATTACTCTGGAGTGTTAATAGAATAATCATTAAGGAGAAGATATGGTTTTATTTTTAAACTGATTTAAAAAAAAAAAAAAACACGAGATTTCGGTGTTACTGTTTTAATTTTTTTTATGAATTTGTTTCATTCACAACTACAGCATATTATTAAACAAATATTAATAAATTTAATAATTTTGACTAATATATATTGTACTTTTACAAAATAATGATTTTTATTAAAGATGTTTAGTTATTTCAAACAATAAAAATAAATTGGCAAGTATTTGAATGTTTGAAAAACTTAAAAGTCATAATGTAAAACTGAGTAACTAATAACAATTGCAAAATGAAAAAAAACTAAACATTTTTCCAAATTCTTTTAGCATTGTACATACATTTTGGTACAAATTTACCAGTAAATAAATTACATTTATAGTGTTTATTGTTTCAAAAGATTAGGTTTTGGTGATATAAGTTAATTTTTGTTATAAATGCTGATTAATTTAATGACTTTAGTTACATTTCAGTGTTTCATGGTGCTTTGGTGTTATATGGTGTATCAAAAAGCTTTGCTATGTTATATTGGTTTTATATCAATTTATCATAAAATCTTGTCCTTATTCAGTACTGTAATGCAGACTGATAAATACAGACAGAACCAGGTTTGGTGTAAACATTCACAGCGAAAGTTCTGTAACCCGGCACCAATCGAGCTGCTCAAGTTCAGATTTTTTTAGGTCCCAATACTGTGCCCCTGTCATACATATTTAGTTTGCTCAGAGTTTATCGTTATTGTCGGTTTACATTTCAGTCCAGTGTTTCCTGTTTCATAGTGGATTACATTTCATGTTTTCACACTCTGTACCTGCACATATTTGTATGCACTGATGCCTGAATCTCTCGATCCACACTAGCTCTCGTCACCTGTATGCCAACCGCCCCTCGATTGCTCTCGCCCGCTACCCTTCTCAACTGGTTTCACTCTCTCCCGTCATGACCACATCCTGCCGGTACATCTGTCCATAACCGCCACAGATACACAATCCAGAAACAAGGAACAACCAAAAGATTTGTAGCTTTTCCTATGGTAGTCCACACGTGTAACACATGAGCTCTAACAAACGATAAGCAAGATTTTAATATTTATAAAATCAAATTTTACCACTGAATTGTCTCAATTACATAAATCTTGTTTGAACGTAAGAGTATTTGCTTTTCTAGAGTACAACTGACTCATTTGGAACAAATACTATTATTAGTAAAAATTTCATAACCATAACAAAAAAAATAACAAATATTACATAATAAATTTTAAAAGATAAAATGGAACTGTACACCTACTAATACTACCGTTATTGCATGTGAAATTAAAATTTCAGAACCCTGATATATGTAGTAAGTGTTTTTTACTAATGATTACTGTGGTAATCAAATTTTGTAATTAAAATGTTACTTAGTGCACGTACCTGAAAGTGGTCCGGGCAACCATCTTCAACTGTTTCAGTGATTCCTGCACCACCTCCAAACAGCGCAGGCACACTATGTATGGAAGATCATCATTTCTTGTAAACAGCTGCTGAACATCACATAGCTGTTTGTGCAGCGTTTCTATCTGTAACACGATAAAACATACTGAATTATTTTTTGTACTCGTGCTAACATTTTTGAAATTATACTTCTTTAGGAGCATTAAGGGAGGAATATAAGCATGCAACAGGAAACAAAAATTCAACAGGACAAAGTCCGGTACAACATAGCATATCTATGCAGTAAACAAAGGCAAAGAACACAAAATACCATGTTTTATCGCATGATAGTCACATACAGTATTTTATACTAAAATCAAGTTTAAAAAGTAGGGGTGCAATTTTTATGCAAAAAAATTATTTTTTGTTAGGTGAAGTTATTCATAAAAACAAAACCTATTCATGGAAAAAACATTTATTTAAAAAGTAGAGTATACAAAAGCATTCCAAACGTATCTTACCCACCATTAAAGTCTTTTAACTGGTAGTGGGCATTTTACAAATTTCTATAAAATAAAATAAAAATTTAAATGTGGCTTGTATCACTTTTTTGTACCAGCTTGTACCAATATTTTGTTGAATTATCAAGTACAGCTTAACACGCTTTATGTCGAATATGGCTCCATCTAACCTAAACGTAACCCCATAAAATTATGTCTCTAATCGTAGGTCTGTGCAGAATGAGTCCGGTGGTCTGACCTAACAAACCCCACAAAAAAATAATTTTCCAGCAGTCCCTGCAACACCACTAGGTTTATACTGTGTTTCACAATGATCAAAGCTACGAGGCAAGGCCGACCTGTTCCGGCGTTTGCTCCTCTGGCGAGATGTTCGCCACTCTGCGGGACAGGTCCCTCGCCGATCTCTCCGCTCGTTCCCCCCGGAGGCGAGCCAGGGCAGCTTCTGGGCCCGTGACGGCCCGCAAGGAGCGCACGCCGGCCCCTTCCGCGCCCACGCCCACCACGCACAGGTCCGACAAGTCGCCCGTGTTGGCGACGTGTGTGCCGCAGCACGGCTCTCTGCCCGACAGTTTCTGGCTTCAACCATGGGCGTCGCAACCGGGGGGTACACGTCCCCCCCGATAATAAAAGTCTTCAATTTCGTCCCCTCCAATAAAATATTTAGTTTTGTAGTTATATTAAAAATATGATTTCTGTGATATACCCCATATGTTGCGCATGGTGCATTTAGTCCAATCGTGGTAATGTGAGCACTTTTTAATTCGATCTTCGTGTAAAATCAAAATCAGGTCCGATACCGAATGCAGGTATGTTAACTGTGTTTTTACAAATTTGTTCTCTGAAAATATTTTTTTAGAAAAAATAAATTATATATTGCAACCAACTATAATTAGAATATTTAGGAAAGAAAAATGCCTAAAAACCACCTTTTGCACCTTCAAACTCCAAATTTTTCCAGGGTAGGACCCCCGGACCCTCTGCTTTTATTCCAGGGGATGGATATTCCTCAACAACTAAATCAATTGAAGTCCCCCCCCCCCCCCCCCCAAAAAAAATATATCCTTGCGACACCCATGTTTTAACGACCGCAGCATTACGAGTAGGGGCAAGATTATATGGTGCATTGCGATAAAACCAAAATAGCACAGAATAGCATAACACCGAAATGCAAAATAATACACCATACAGCACTGGAATGCAAATTACATCGTGGAATCAAGCAAAATAAACCAAAACTTAATTCAAATCATGAAAAAGGTAATCTTTGAATGTTTCAAAATTCATAGAACAGAAAAAAAAAATTTTTTTTACTGGGCATATCTTATTGATAGTTAATAATTATGACTATTATGAGTGCTCACAGGTACCCTCAAATAATCACCACAAAAATCTATTACAAACAGCAGCCTGGAAGGTTTACTCCAATAGTATCGATACCACACCATCAAGTACTTTTATAATCTACCTCGACGTACACAACTTCAAATAACCTGGCATTCCTGCAACAAATTTATTTTCAACTCATTCCTTTAGTGACCATTTTGTTCGAGAGAAATTCACCAATCAAATTAAAATAACATTTATTCCATAAAAAAAAATCAATAATTGCTGGACAACAGAAATGCAAAGCAGAAAACAATGCAAAATTTGAAATTAAATTTTAACCAATTTTTTTTTTTAATGTTTAGGTTTTAGGACCTGAGAAGCGCAAACCTGCCAGTCTGAAGAAATGATTAAAATTTAATGGAAATTTTAAGAAGATATTTCATACTTTAATAATCGCCTATGGCATGTGGTGAAATTCCCTACCAAAGTAGGTCAGTCAGGGAAAGCATTCTTTAACAGCAATGCAAACAACAATATTGTGAAATAAAGTTCATAAGCAGTTTCAGTTAGTGGGGTTTTTATACAATTGCTCTAGCATAAAACAGCAATGAAAATTAGTGAAAGGTCTTTAATCATACATTCTGTCATTTGACAGCAATCGAGCCCAGTGCGTTCAGAGTTTTTAAGGTGGATTTCAGCTGTGCTGCCGGCATTTTTATTTCACTCAGAATTTATCGTTACTGTCTGTTTTCACTTTTGTAAAGTATTTACAGTTTTCTAGCTGGTTAATCTTCACATTTCACAGGTACACTTGAAGAAGAAATCTGAATCACGGATGCAACGTGATATCCGAGACTATTTTTAAAACAGTAAAACCCATCCTTTTTTTTTATAGAAAAGATTATTACAACCTGTTTTAAATAACATTGTTATTGTACCATAATTTTTCTTACGTATTCCCATTAAAACTATACTGACATTCAATAATCTAGCAAAATCTCTAGTCTGGCATGACAGTGGGCCAGAACATGCTGGATTAAAAACCTTTCACTGTATGTACGAATGTCATTTATTTAAATTTTCTTAAACATTTAAAAACACTGATAAAATCAAGCCCAAGAGTTTATAACAAAAAGGGATTTTTTTTTGACGTGACTTCTAATAAATTGATGAACGTCAGCTGCACGCACGAAAAAGGATGACTCATTGTCCCGTTACGCTCATTGTACGCTTGCGCCGCATCTATCTCTCTTCCACTCGATTGGAACAACCATCGATTTGACTTTTTTGAGGCACATTAAACTTGAAACACTCCCATTCGTTTCCTACTTTTCCTATCATCATCCTATCCTTAACAGAAGAACACAGATTGGAAGAAGTTAAACAGCAAACATTTATAAAAGTTACATAGTTAAATAATCTCTTCGTCAAAGTAATAAACATATTTGAATTGATGAGTGCAAATAAAAGTAAATTTATCAATTAAATTGTAGATTTCATTTCACTCCTTCTTTGTATCCATAAAAAATAGCGATAATTCAATTAAAAATGATTCAATTTTATTCATAAAAGTATGCAATCATTTCAACGTTTTGCTATGACGTTGTACACGTTGAACTATCGTCCGTAAACCGACTTTACAGACAACCAATTTTCTTCTATTTTGCAATCACCTGGAAGTCAGCTTGCTGCTCTTTATTTCGATGAGATGTATCCCCTCCTCAGGGTAGACCTCCCCCGGCACCGAGGTGACGTCATCGAGCGCCAGAAGCTGGCCGGCGTCCACGGTGCGCCTCCGGACCGGCACGGAGGCCCTGACGACGTCCCTCGCCGTCCCCTCGATGTGCTCCACGTCTCGCGGGCCGAAGGACTCCCCGTACACGGAGAACTCCAGGGAGAGCCCGGACTCCGCGACCCGGCTCGACTTCTGGCAGGTGACCGACAGGCGCTGGCGCAAGGCGGCGTTCAGGATGTGGGTGGCAGTGTGGTTCCTCATGTTCCCGACGCGACGCGCCGCGCCGACTTCCAGCCTCGCCGCGTCTCCCACGGAGACGCAGGCTCCTGCAACGAGGTACATACCAAATTATTGACATTTACTGCACACAAACAGCTTTAACGTCTCTTTTGGAAAATGGTAACCTACATTTTACAAGTTCACTAGTACTTACAGCTATGCTGCCAGAGAAATTAGTTTTTCAACCACTGCATTGCCACTACCATCAACACTTGTGCAATAATAACAATGGCACGTGTAACATAAACTTACAGGCACAGGCTTTTTGAAATGGAGGCTCATATGGGACTGCTGTCCTAAATGACATTAAATGAGGCCCTGCAATCGAAAAGACGGTAAAGAGTGGACTCCCGGGAATTCTGTTGCATCAGCAATGTTTGCCACAATCCCCATGTGCGACCATCTAGGCTCAACTCCTCTGTTTGACATGGTACACGGCAAGTGGTCTGATAACAACACCATGGACCCAACCCTACTGGGTACCACTAAGCAAGGCTAAGGCTTATTTCGTTTTAACTAGGGATGGGACGAATCCACATTTTGGTCGAATCCGAATCCTTGTTCGAATCCTCAGTGTTTGTCATCGAATCTCGAATCCCAGTCTCACACTAAACTTCATCACATGTTATTAAAAAAAAATCACACAATGGCCTATGTATTAAAAAAAATCACATGTGTATTTATAAAATTATAAAATAAGTGCATATATAAATGATATAAAATAGAGACAAATAACCTCAAAAACCACGGACGTAAGTTTGCATCTGTCTAATTCTCTGTTAAATTAATCCTTCCTATGTTTTGAATAAAATACGTTTGTATAACAGACACCATTTAATAAAAGTTACGTTTTTTTCTGCAATGTTATATTATTGAAGGTTGGAAATGATCGAGTAGTTATGCTAATTGACAAAATGCAACATAGTTTATCTTATGTTTGTGCTATTTCCGTTACCTTTATAATATAGTTTAGGTATACAATTTTCTAGAGCTGGACGAAACTCAGTTCTCTGGTTTCGAACCGAACTGAACTGAATTGAACCATAGCAAAAAAATTTCCAACCGAGCCGAAACGAACCTCATACAGAAATAGTTTTGAATTAAAATGAACCGACCACCAGCATTTTGGTCTTTAACTGAATGGTGAGAAAAAAATGTTCTCCAGCCATATATAAAATTAAGACATTATATAGCTCAGCTTTATTAAAACATTACAAAACATTTTATAAGTAAAGGTTATGCAAAAATAATGAAGGAAAGAAAACAGTTTAGAGAAAATCATTTTGCATTCTTCCTTTTTTAGTGTACACTAACCTTCATTTAAAAATATATACCTAATATTATAAAGATGACGAACATTCAGCATAAGGCCACATAACATATTTTTGTGGTAGACATAACCTAACATTTTTAATAAGTAAAACTTTTTAATAGGACATTTAAAAAAAGTCGAATGTGAATTAAGTTACCTATCTACATTACAAAACCCGCTGACTGCAGTTGCTGTTTTCTTGGAACAATGCTGCTCGTCAGAAGAAACTTTAGCCTTTTTTTTTTGGGTGGTTCTGGGTAATCTGGGTCGTCAATATCTTTTCTCCATTTGGAAATTTTAAACGACGTAAGCCTGCTCATCGCAAATCACCTCAAAAACAATAATATTGTAAACGTAACGTAATAAGTGTGGTTATAGAAATTTGCGTCGGAAAAAAAAACACGATAAATAATGATGGCTGCCGCGACTACGCTAGTCAACTTAGTACCGTACTGTAAAATTTACTGGACCAGTACTTTTAATTCACAAGATTAAATTAATATTTTCAGAACCTCACTGTTATAACCAAAAAGGCCAAAGAAAATAAATACATCCCAGTAATTTAAAATACGTAATTTACGTAGTCATTTCCTACCGCATTTGTCTTGTGTTAACTTGATCACGTTAGTTTTGCCGAAATACGATAGTTCTCGTACATGCGCTTTAGTTTAACGTATGGGATACTCAATCTTTGGTGATTTTACAACACTTCTCGTACACGCACTGTAGTTAAAGGTATAATATACAAGACCTTTGGCATTTGTACGATAGTTTATATTACGTAGTACGAGAAATGCATACAAATTTCTCTAAAGTAAACAAAAAACAAAGCGCGCCTATATGAAAAAATGCTATGCGAGTTATGCGACGATTAATAATTTTTATTTTGTATGCGCTTGAAACTTTTGAGGCGACGATTATGCGATAAAAGTCGTAATATTACAAGTAATGGAATTTTGTTGTTTTGTTTTGTGAATGGTCTCAAATGGGGTTTAGAAAATTAGAAAAACGTAATTTTTTTTAAACGAACGTTCGGTTTTTCGAATATATTTTAAGAGGTTTCGAACCGAACCGAACGTAAGGGTTCGGTTCGGTTCGAAATTTTCGAACTTCGCCCAGCACTACAATTTTCAATTACTACCTAAAACTCTTGAAAACCCACCTCGAATCCTACCTCGAATCCCACCTCGGATCCTACGAATCCTCGAATCCATAGGATTCGGTATATTCGACGAATCAAAGATTCGAAAATCCCATCCCTAGTTTTAACTATTTAAGCCGCCCCTTACAAGGCACTGTATATTCCCATTTCACATACTCATCTTTACGCACATATAATTCAGTGATCTTTTTGTTTGTGTTCACCATAACTTTCGGATAGTGTATTACAACAATCACTATTTTTTAGCATTTTGATGTCAAGTTTAGAATATACTATACATAAATGAGAGCAATAATATTATTTAAAAATTTCAAAAACAAGAGAAAGCTACCAAATCAATAAAGTGAAAATAAGTCACCTACAAAACATAAAATCCTAACCAACATCCCTGAATGCTGAAATACATACTATTCCCACTCAAGGTCACTTTACGTATTTGGTAGGGCTAATTTTATTTTAGTATGAAAAACTCACTGAAGGTCTGTACATACTACATTTATTTTGCATTAAGATTCCTGATGTTTCTATCAACTTGTATACCTACTGTACACCTTCAGGTAAGTACATAAATATACGTATGATCACATTGGATACAGTGCCAGTACTTACCAGGCATTCCAGTAAATATCCCACTGTGAAACACGTATCCTTGAACATTCGTTACACTTCTCACATCTAGCTTGCTCCCATCCGGCATGAACATGCAGCCGACGTCGCAGGATTGGCCGCCTGCCTCGTGGTAGAAGTTCGTCCGGTCCACGACGACCGAGCACTCCGTCGCCCCGGCGTCGACGCGCAGGACCAACCTCCCCTCCACGGCTATGCCCCTCACTACAGTCTCCACGCAGGGGAACCGGTACTCCCCAGAGCTCGCCGCCCGCTCAAAGTCGTATTTGTGACGGTCGTCTGTCGGAGGCACGCCACGCTTCCTCAGCTCCTCTGCCGCTGCCCGATGCGCGGGTTGTTCCCGGGGGGCAACGCCCGCCCTGGAGCGCCACCTCACGTCCTCCAGGGCACTCCGGAACTCCCCCGCGTCGAACGCCAACCCTTCCGCCGCCGCGAGCCGAGCGATGGTGTCCCGGTCGAGGCCGTGGGTGTCGTACAGCTTGAACGCGAGGTCGGCCGGCAAGGCCTTCAGGGTCGGCGCGGCCGCCCGGAGCTCCCGGTAGCCCGCGACGAGGCCCGGCATCTCCACCGCGTCCAGCGACCGGAGCTGGGGCTTGGCGCCGACCAGCGTCTGCCACTCCGCCGTGGCTTCCCGGCGTATCCGCGCCAGCACATCTTCCTCGTGGTCTACAATCACCTGCACCTGTAACACGTGCGCCGTTAAGTTCCCGGCTCTCTTCTTGCCGAGGTCCGGTTTACACACATTCATTTCAACACATATTTCATTTTTTTTTGTCGTATTACACCAGCACAAATCGACCACACAGTACTGAAGGAATGGGAAAGAAAACCGTACAAAATTTCGATTTTTAAAACTTACAAATTGTTGCCATATAGCAAAAAATATTTGATACTGTGATATGCAAAAAAAAAATATTTATTTCGGGCAATTTTACACACAAGGAAAAATATTCCTCCAGTGACAGACACCGTGTACAATAACATATTCCGTACTGCGCTACATGAATTTTTCTGCCCATAAATATAACTACGTACAGGGCTCGATTTTAGCGCCTGTCCGCCTGCCCGGGACAGGCAAAATCTCGTCCGGGCAAGCAAAATGAAAAAGGCAACTGTCCGGTGGACAGGTGCAACTTGTGACGCCGAGGTTATTCGCACGCACTAATGCAGCAGAAGTGATTAATAAAATTTATGCGACCACGACCGCAAATAAAACGTCTTTGACAATATCTATAAATAAACAATAATGGCTGCTCTTTTGTGACGGACGACTCTGGCTATTGTACACCGCAGGAAAAAAAAGTAGGTTATGTACAAAACGTGCTGAATACTTCTGAATCATAATTCTTAAAAACTTACATTCACGTCATGATTCACGTAACATAGTCGTATTCGTATGCTAGAGATGCAAAACGTCTCACACCGATGATGTTTGTTTTTGTAGCCATGTTTTTAATTAATTTTGTTGCAGTGCAGCCAACAATTACGTAATTTACCGTTGTATATAATTTTTTAAATTTATTGTCTTTATAAATCGCGACTTTACTAATTCCTTGCTCTACTTTAACATAGTTTGTTAACAGAAAAGCGTTTTCGCGTGGTTAACATTTCACGGCGTACTCCAGATGCAGCTGACAGTGGCCGCAGTGACTGCGACTGCTTGAAAATCCGCCTGTCAAATGTTGCATCAAAAAATAAACATTACTTGTTTACAGAGGACACGGTAATCTTTTACAGTTTATCTTGTCACGGCGATTGTTTAAGTATTTAATTAACTGCGTTACACAATGTGGAAATTCATTACTGGTGCTTCAAAACTACCAGAAAAGAAAAACGGACGAGGACAAGTCAGAATATAATGTTAAATGGCGAAACTGTCTAAATGATGATACACTGTCTGCCCTCATGCGTGTTCAAATAGTCACCTTCTGAAAGTGAGTTTGATCCAGCACCAGCAATAAATCTCTGGTATCATAATGTTCAGAGAAAACGTCGACCCTTTCAGCTTCCTTATCGAAGATGTTCAAGAGAGAATCAGCCAAGTAATTCGTGCAGTGACTCAGACAGTGACTCGTCTGAAAATGATGATTAAATAAGGATGTTAAGTGTGTGATAAAAATAGGTGCAAAATATAGCAAAAATCCTTTTTTCTCACTTTTTCAGCGACTTTGAAATTTTTTTTATTTGGGTAAAACAGCGGACAGGCAAATTGGATGGCGGACAGGCAAATTTTCGATTACACCTGTCCGTTGGGCAGGTTAAAATATTCCTTAAAATCTAGCCCTGACTACGTACCATTTAAGTCAAACATCTTGGCGGCTAGTGCCACGTGTAAACAGTTTGTTTGGTCATCGGAAAAAGCACATGTCAATGCAGATGACACTCATGATGGCTAGGATATAAACAGACAAATAGAACAAGACTAATTGAAGATTCACTTCGAAAGTCTCCTGTGGTGATACATGCCTGCCCAAATGAATTCTCACCCACCAAGATATTTGGTGAGGACAGTTTTAAAATGTTCTATCACAGTGTCCTACGGACAGTGCAAATAATTCAAATCAACAGTACATTATCTTATAAAAAACTTTATTGTTTCCATAAAAAAAATTACTTCATATTAATAATTTCTAAAGAATGAATTAACATAACCAACCACGCATTATCAACCATGCATTACCAACCTTTGACATAAATAAGCTAGAATGATAATATTTATAATTGTTAACATTTGTAGCGCAGTGACATTTTGTCATGAAAATTTACATCATAGCAAGTGAAAAAAAGTTATGCGATACTTACATTACCTGTTTCAATCTGCTGCCTATTTCAGGGTATGCGGAGGCAAGTGATTCAGCGACGTGATTGGTGAGTTCCTTCAAAAGACCCTTCTTCACGTTGAACGCTTGCTGCGACACGAGCAAAGCTTTGCGAAGCACACGCCGCAGCTTATGACTAAAAACAAACAAGTTCATGTACTGCAAATAATTGTTTGCTTTACCTGCAAGACAAGAGACAGAAGGATTTTCACCGATTATGTGTAATTGTATTAATTTTAACAAGAATTTGAAATTTGACACAGTTTGACTTTATCATCTTATTTTACCCTTGGACATCATGAATGAGTGTTAAATGATATTGCAAACAACATTTAAACATTTATTTCACTAGACAACATAAAATTCCCCCTTCGAAGGGTTTCACAATAAGCGTTGCCTTCAACAGGATGGATAGCACATGCGTTAAAATTAATCAAATTCAATTAAAAGTGTCAATCAATTACAAGAAAAATTTTGAAATAAAAAAAGATGCATTAGTCAACACAAATGATAAATGTAAGAAAATATTTGGCACATTTAGTTGACCCAACAAAATATATTAACAATTAGGGATATTGAGAAATGTGCTTACACTACTAGGTAGTATAGAATCAGAATGCATACTCATACATGTGTAAAAACATGTTCCACACATACGTATTAGGAAATTCTAATGGTTTGAGAGCATGACAGTACTTCCAACTTAATCACACACAACAAATTGACAGTCTTAGTACATAGTACATGACTAGATGGTTTCCAGGTCTATTTTTGACACAGAGAAAAATATGCACATAAATTAGGTTACTACCCTTAACCCAAGTAATGTATGTATAAATAGTAGGCCTTCTGGTAATTAACATCCCCAAACAAGCAATCTTGTGAGAAATACATGCAGAACTGCAGTTGAGCATATATAAACAGTATACTGCAGTATAATATAACTCTGTAAGTACAATGTAGAGTATTGTGCACTCTCTAAATCATTTAATAATAGTACTACTGTCAAAACCAGACATATGATATATTGTACTACGCATCGCAGCAATGAGTACCGATAAAATGCTAAAATAAAAAAAAAGGTTGTCTGTAAAGTTGGTTTACGGACAATAATTTTACGTGATAATATCATCAGAAAACATTGATGAAAATTTGCATAAGCTTTATAATTTTCAAATATTATTTACAGTTTTTTGCAAATTTAATTTAAATAATTTGTTTAAATATAATCACGAACAATTAGTTAAAAAGCCTGCCTTAACACATGTTTGATATTATAGAAGATTTCTCGCACGGCGGTCGGCCGGTTCTTGCACGCTCGGCTCAGGCGGAACGTGACAAAATTTTTGTGCGTGCAGCCGGCGTTCGCATCGATTTATAAGACGTTATCACGTCAAAATAACTGGTACCGTGCCAACTCTGCCAATGACTAATGGACTTGACGTACTTTTGGTCCGGGAACATGCCGTCCGCAAGAGCAACTGTAACCATCCTCGAATGATCGGCAAGCACTCTGTACGACCAGTCCAGGTTCCCGTCGCCGCCGTCGCCAAGAAACGCTCCCCTGTACGGAGTTGCACCAGTCGCCTGTGGAGCACACACAGTTGTCCGCCACACAAGAGTCACACGTGCACGGTAACTTCCCACTGGCAATACTGCAGTTGTGTCCTGCTACGCCAACTCTGCGGGCTTGTTCAATGCCAATCGCAGTTCATCCGAGCGAGCGTGACTTTGTGTGTGGGGAAAAAGTGCGGGAAGCCAGGGGGTGGAAAAAAAGGGTACCTGCACACACTTGTAGCAAAGTATTTACGAAAAAATCAGTGCCAGCGAACATTTTGATGCCGGAAACGACAATATTATTTATTTAATTAAAATTGTGACATGCCTACCTACAGAAATATCTCTTAGATGGTAGGCACAAAACCAAAACACTAATATAATCACACACAACTACACAAAAACAAATACAAATAGGTACAAAGATGTGAATGCTAAACAATACTACACAAAAATGGACTCCACTATAACAAAACTGGACAATAAAGTATTCAACAATAAATATAACTAAACACACATTAACTGGAATATATATTGTATAGGTATAATTAAACTAAGATAGAGTATTAAGGGATAGTAGGTACTATTTTATAGTTTAATAAAGGAATTAAGCTGGCATATTTGTTGAGACTTTTAACTATACTGTATTTTGTATTATAGGTAATATCATAGGTATTGTTTAATGTGTGTAACAGTGGTTGATATCAACTATTCAAAGAGGGAAATTTAATTCCAGTGTTTTCAAGGATATAATTACATTTAATTGGATTATCAGGGCATGTTTGTAACTTTAATGAACCAGCTGTCCCTGAGAAAATATTCTACTTTCAGCATCCTCTGCCACATTCCCAACTTTAAGAATCAAAAATCAATATCTATGGGAATGAAACACTATCTCTACAGCAAGAAGCTCTATGTAGATGGCTCAGCCATTGAAAACAAGTAAACCACAGGTGGATGTAGAATAAATGAGAAGTTAAAAGTCAAGAACTTAAAAAACAAATTACAAAAAAAAAAAGTACCTTTTGAATTGCAGAGATCAACGGTTGGAACACATCCGTGTCGTAATTCGATGTTTTGCCTTGCATTACTGCAATCAACCTCTCGAAACCCATCCCTGTATCAACATGATGAGACTCCAACCGTTTTAATTGACCGTCTGCTGTCCTATAACAATCAGGTGCTAGCATTAACATATTCAGGCAGTTAAGTACAAGCTCTTGTGATGACAGCAAACAGATGAATGTGCAAACATCGAACATATTCCTAGCTCTCTCTCTCACAGACGCACAAATTTACAGAAAGAAATTTTTTTGTTATTTAAGATATTAACATTTGCAGAAGTTATAAAAAAACTGACACTATAATTATTGAAGCCATACTTGATATTTATTATGATTCACTATTTAATCTGACACAAATTTTCCTAACCTGTTCATTATATGGTTATTTTTGTGTTTCCTATTCTTGCAGCAACATGACAAATAACTGAAGACAAGATTACATAATGAATTGCAATAAAACTGGAATAACACAGAAAATCACGTGAAAACACTGCGTAACACTGAAATCAACATTATTACCCAGCGACTTACACGTACCTGTTGTACTGGATGAACACCAGGTTCCACAACTCTGTGAGGTCAGCGTGACCTTTGTTGACTTTGTCAGCGGCGTTCTTTCTCGACGGCACGTGGTCGACGTGAATCTCCGTGCAAGGCCCACACGGGCCTGTGGCAGCCATCTCCCAGAAATTATCGGCAGTCCCAAACGGCAAGACACGGTCTTCCGGTACACTTAAAGGAGGAGGAACACTAATGATTATTGGTACAGCACAAACTCTGTGCGAGAAGATGTGGTTTTACAAACTGAGATTGAATTAGCACAGTAAAAATGGTAAATAATATACCTACGTAACTGAATAAAAGTTATTGCACTGGGGACTAGAAAATGTACACAGTAATACTATGTACATAAATTAAGGTGCAACTCTATCCATGGCAAAAATAGAGAACGGAGACATTTAAGGCTCAAAATTGCTATATGCAAATTACAGTGTCCAAATTACTAAATGTTGTTTAGTCAGAAGTTTTCCTTTTAACTTATACTCTACCAATAGTTTTTTTCATTAATAGCAATACATGCATTAAGTTCAACCAATGTATGGCTTTACACAAAAAAAAAAAATTCACAACCAAGTGTCATGATGGGTGGCAGGTTGCATTTCAAAGAAGATAAAGAGTGTGTCTTCAGATGAATCCCCTCCCAAACATTCTGTTCTATATTTCAAAATTTAGTACCAACAAGTTGACAAGAAAGAACACTCACGTTGTTCTTACTTGTAGCAGCATTCAAATTATATAAAGTAGTGTTATTTACACCCTATACTCACTGGCACTTTTTATTCAAGTAGTTTTAAGAAATAACTAGGAAGTTAAGAAATATATATATATTTTAACATATGATATAAACATATTCCTGCCTAACTTTACAAGATGTGAAACAGTACTAACCCAATACTCCGCCATATATGCTTTGTTTCCAGGTCTGGTTCCAGACCCATGCTGTTGTCGCCACTGAAATACGTGACATACAGCCGGTCAGGGCTGATGCAGAATGGGCCAGTCAGCAGTTCCCATGCCATCTGGCATGCCTCCATCTGACACAAAACAAAAACTAAAGAGTTTCAAACTGTTATAAATATATGTTTTAATTAAAGCAAGATTACACACAATTAATGGAAACTAGAAAAGTCCTTACCATGCACCTACAGACTACAAAATTTGTACATGTTCTGCACAGAGACAATTAAATTTCAGTCAACTATGATTATAATTATTGATGAATAATAATTCAGGCTAGACGTCTCATCGACATCGTCATTACTAGGGACAAGATTATATGGTGAATTGCGATAAAACCAAAATAACACCGGAAAGTATGCAAGTTAATAAATAGAATTAAGTAGCATTTAACTAAAAGTTAATTCAAATCACTGAAAAATGAATCTTTCAATGTTTGAAATTCAAGGTATGTCATTTCCCGAACAAAAAAAACTGTATCAAAAAGCATTGATAAGAACAATTAATTTTGTTTAATTGTAGGTACATCTCTTAATGGATCACTTTTAAACAACACATGCTCGCTAATTTATTTTTATTGTTCTGGATGTATCAGTTTTAGACTAATTTATTACAAAATTTTATCGCAAAAAAGTTATCATATAAATTTTCTCACTACTATGGTGGACTGAGTATTACAAAACCGCTTGTATAACGGAATGGCTTGGAGGGATGGAGGAGGAAGATGTGCTTCAGAGAAAACCCAACAGCTCACGACGGTGTTGTGTGTCTACCAACAACCTCTTCATAAAACTAGTCTCTTACAAAAAAAACTCAAACAAAGCAAATACATATACTGCCCAGTTAAGCGGAGGTTTAAAACGAACATTCAAGACTTTGCATTAGAGTAAGATTTCCCAGCGATCACAACGACCAAGAACCTAATAGTACCTATCACTAATATTTAAAATAAAATAAAATAAAATATGTACACTATTTCTTTATTTTATTAACATAGACGTACTTATCAAAAATAAATGATTTCATAATCAGCATTCCAACTGCAAATTTGTAATAACTATAGTGGTAAACTGAGGAGAAACAAACAATTTTTTCAAGAATTTTTAAATTCCCGCTTATCTGGACTAGTTGAGATAGGACCAAATCCGTATCACCTAAAGTCTGGATTAAACGGAATTTGCCTTTAAATGCTCACCTTACAATTTTAAGATGAGTTAAACTATAAAAACCATTTTTTTTTTTTACAAATACAACTCTTAGGTTTAATATTTCTGTATACGTAGACTATAGACTTAAGTTTTAAACCTAAGAAATGATGAAGGATTAACAAAACATAACATCATTGTGATTAGAAGTTTTCTTTTTAATCCTGACTGGATTGAACCGGGTATCTGGACGAGAGGAGTCCCAATTAGCGGGACTACAGTGTACTCTTAGAATTTTTCCTTAGTATTAATTAACACTTGGAGCATCAGCCCAACACCGCTCCAGCTTAATTATTTGATAAAGCATTTGCATCACAGTGCTTGAATCAAAGGCCCTACAAGTTTTAAATAAAAGAAAAAAGACCAAATTCTTTGTTAAAAAATGTTGTAGAAAAGTATTTTTTATATTTTTTCTAATGTCTTGTAATCAATATAGGGCATGTATACTAGGTATTTTTGTTACAAATTACAAAACTTAGGTTTTTTATCATATTAAACTGTAAGTCTGATTATTTAAGGATTTTGTTTCTCATATTACCCGGATTATCCGGAATTTTGATTGTCTGCATGGGCTTTGGTCCAGTTAGACCGGACAGATGAGGTTTTACTGCACGTGCATAAAAAAGCTGAAGAATCACAAACCTTGAAATAGTCATTGAAGGACCAGTTTCCCAACATCTCAAAAAACGTGTGATGGTAGCCATCGCTGCCAACCAGATCCAGGTCGCTGTGTTTCCCACCCACTCTGATGCATTTCTGGCTGTTTACAACTGTTGGACACGGAGGCGCTCTCTGCCCAAGAAAAACTCCTTTGAACTGAAAGCAAAAAAAAATAGACCATTTAGGAGTACTGATCCCTGCGTTAAAATTGCCTTCAGATAATGCTTTCCTTTCATTAAGGCATTTTTTTTTTTACTTTTTAATTTATATTTGACTCAAGTTTTGCAAAAACTTCATCATGAAGTAAGTGCATCATTTTCTTCAAACTTGTTCTCTCTTACGAATAAATTATATAATTTTTTTTTAAATAGGTTTCTAAAAATGCAAAATACTGATTTTTAAATTATGATGCAAATACACTTATTTTCAAGTTGCGCTTCAACAACTTTCAACACTAAATTGAAATGAGTTATGTACGTATCAAAATGGTAGTAAAATATTTACATCGTAGCATTTTCCGACATTCAAATGACATGTATATCTTCAAAAATGATGCAGTTTGTTTGCTTGGATTACTTGTGAGAAGCTAAGATAAAATGTAACATTCAAAGACCGTACAGTGGAGCCCTCTCGCGGCAAACAGGCAAACTGCTTGGGCTCGCCCCCACCCCGCGGTGCCGGGGCGAAACACGTGGTCTGCTCGTCAGAGGGGGAAGGGGGGACGGTGGGGAGTGCACAGGACAGTGTTGCCTGAAGACCTTGCTGTGGCAGGTCAGCTCTAGCACGCGAGCGAGGACTACACTACTGAAGGCAAGAGGCAATCCTGAGCAATTACTAACATCGTGTGAGGTCATAGTTCGCAAGGGGCAACATGAAGATAACGCAAGATACTATAGAAAATTCAAACATGTAAGTTATCCCAAAAAAAATATATATATATTAACATCAACTTTTCAGTGCAATTGTTACCTTAAATTAACAACAAAAAAAATTTACATAACAAGATAACTTATTTATTCCCACCCAAACAATGTTATCAGAGTTTACATTTGCTTGTACCTGTTTTATAAATTATTACTGTAAAGATATTTAAGCTAAACATTGTTGTTTGAAACATATCATGATACATCGTAGTCACAATAAGGTTTGCAGGCTTCCAATGCCATAGTCTGAAGTTGCTGGGTTTTAGCTGCATCCAAGGCCAAGATTTCATCAACTTTTCGGTCGACCTTTCAGACACCATCTTCAGGGTAGCAGTTACTTCATTTTAATCTTAAGTCTGTTCTTCAGATATTAACTATACCTGTGAGTAAATTATAGAAAATAAAATTTTCCATGCTTTGTGCCTTAGCCAAATAAAATATTGCAAGGAGGGTACGTAACATTTTTTTTTTCTGTAAAAAATTCATACTATCTCCAATGAAAATCAAACGAGAGGTAAGAAACTGAGCATGAACAACTTAAATAATCAGTTTTGTAGGGTGTTTTTACCACTTTTTTGAAATTCAACCTCCAGTGTAGTTTAGTTTTTTACAGTAATAAAACATATCTTCAAGCAAGTTATGCAGGGAGGTAAAGTTTGAGCAATAATAACTTACATTACATATATTATTTCATAACATGTTTTTTTTACCTTAACCATTTTTACATATATTTGACCGCAAATGGGGTGAAAAGGCAATCAGTATTTTAAATTGTTCTGCTTAGCTGCAGCCCAGCCCAGCCACGATCCACCTTCACCAATGCTTAATTGTTAAAGAAAAGTTGTAAAACAACAATATTACTAGGCTGCAAGAGCCAAGGGGCCAACACAAAAAGGGAGGAATAAGGGGAGAAATATCCCCCGTAAAAATTCCTGTGAAATCTATATTTCCCACCAACAATTGAAAGCAAACAGCAGAAAACGAGGTCACCTCTCTCCTTCCCGAAAAAAATGAAATTCTGCACACGCGCTCCTACTATGCCATTGTATTGCCACCAAAATTTACTTAATGCAATGCCATTTAACACAGGCACGAAAACAATTCATATACGATACCACAGAGATAAAAAAATGAAACTTTACCTGGTTCATCCCGGCATTGACAAATGCAACAGTGGCGTCACAGTAAGGTACCACGGGGCTGGATCTGATGAATGTGTGACCATGTTCTCGAGCAAAGAAATCAATGAATCTGCGTCTGATTGCCTTGCAGCTTCTATCGGAGTCAGTTTTGGTGCACAAGCAACGATAGCTTTTTGCTGCTACACATTTCAGCCGAAGCATTCCGTGATGACGGAAGATTAGGGCATGTTTCATAGTCGAGCCCTGCTATTCTGGAAACAAAAGACACTAAACAGAAATTCAAATTATTATAAGCGACTAAGATTTTTTTTTCTAACAGTTCAACCCAATAATATGGAAGTTAAATATATTTTACATTTTTGTTAGTTACTGCAACTGTTAAACAGGAACAAACTTACTTTACTTATTTGAGTGGTAATTCTGAATAAAGCAAGTGTAAACAATGTGACATACGCCAGAGATGTTGGCAACACTTCATTCTGCTGTTCTCTAGCTGTAATATGGGCATAGTTTACTTTCTCACCTTAAATTTTGGGCCAGAATGATTGAGGGGCCGGCCTAGTCAGGGGTGTATTTGTGTTAGTGGGGCAGGATGATAAGTGTGACGCTCACTGGTACTTCTAGCGCGGTGTCACCTCTAAGCGCAAGGCTATGAACTGTTGCGCAGTCTTCTCGTCCTGCTCAGGGCAACTATTAAATTTGAGCGGCAACTATAAAATTATATGACAGAGAAATAAAGATAAAGGTGTAATGCCAGTCCCTAGAGTGATTTCCAGAATCTCTACTGGTAAACTTAAATGCTTTTCGTAAATAGGTCCCAATCGGATATCTAGAGCAGTTTAAAAATTGCAGGTTTACTTTTTTCTGAAGCTCTACACACCGTATGTGTTCACGGGTAGGCAGGACTCTCAAGTGGTCACATCACTCCAGGTTCAAACCCCCGCGGGGTCAAATGTCAATTTTTCGCAAGTAGTTTCCGAGCACCGGTGGGTTTTCTCAGGGTACTCCCGTCCATCGCTTCAATGCTTCATTATAATCTTATCACCCTTCATCGTCTCCCATGACCTCGATGTAAATCTCAATGAACTCAAGTTCCATTCCTTTCAAATTTGTACATTTCAGGTACATTAAAACCAGAAGTGAAACAAGAAAGGCAAAAATTTTTTTTTTTAGTGGAAGCATAAATTTCAGGCTAATTAATATGAGTCGAAGGAAGTTTTAAAGGGTCTACAAATCAGACACACATGACTAATGAGTGTAAACATAAGCAAAACGTGTGTGCACTAAAAATACTAAACTTCTATGGAACTAAGGTACGATACACTTAGTAATTTCATCCTTAATGACCAGATGCCCTCTGAGGAAAAAGAAAAAAGCTCTTAAAGTGCTCTATCTAAATGCTAGGTCCATTAAAATTATACTAACTGTATAACTGTTTAGGAACTGTAAAAATATATTTATCAAAGCAAGGATGCATGCAAATAAATGTGTATATTATAACTTTCATAACTTCAAAGGTTTATATATTTAAGCAGAGACAAAACAGGTGATGGCTGCAATGCTTTTATAAATAATTATTTGGATTACCACATTTTTACCTAAACAGAAGTATGTCATACTTCGAAACGATAGAACTAAAATCATGCAAACAGTCTCCAGTTGTACCTATTACTGCTTGTTTATTCCAACATGATTGGTCATATATTTCTATAAATCCTAGGAGGATTAACGTTATAAATGCCCAAGATAGTATAATTTTGGGTGACTTTAATATATATATATATCCTAAGAATATATATTATAAATATCGTCGCACTTAAACGATAAGTAAATAAAAACGGAAAATGTGTTTTTTTTCCTTCAAAATACTAGAGACGTCCCTGAATGTACCCTAAAAACATGGTTTCTTAATTCCAACTGGTTCGTCAAAAATAACGATTTAAAGCTTACATTACAAAGCCTGTATTTTCACACTGCCACCGCCATTCTTGTTTTGTTTACCTACGATCATGTATCTCTTTGTTTAACACACTGTAGCCAACTATGTATAATTAAAAAAAAACAAATCCTTGGATCCTGAAGGCCTGACCCTATTGGCATAATCCTGTTGGCTTGATCCTGTGGTACATGATACTTGCTGTTTTAATTCAGTACATCGGAAGAACCTGAATATATAAAAAAAATTGTCACACAATAATGAATTATAATCGTAAGTGGAATAACAAGTTTTTATTTTCAACAAGCAATCATAATTCTTTCTTATTTCCCAATTTCGAGGGAAGAAGGTTTCCGCGAAGTCGAATGCAAAACGAGGAGAACTAGATCGCAATGAGACAGGCCACGCCCTCCCTCGATCAAACCAGCAATTGTCCGAAACCAGACCAACTGGCTAGGGGCCCGGCCAGCCAACAAGCCACAGCCACATATACAGGATAATTATAAAGTCCGTGAAACATTTCATAAAATCGGTACAGTGAAATGGAAAATAATAGCGTAACAAATTATATACCGAATGAAAGAACAACTCTCAAAGTTTTTTTGAATGTAACGCCAAAAGGCTATTTTAAAAAACAACCGACAGGGGCGCTAGTGCATGTAGTTGCTGAAAATGGTTGCGAACCAGGCAGAGAAAGCCTTTTGTGTGCTTGAATACGCCCGTAGCGAATCGGTAGTGAGTGTCCAAATAGCTTTCCGTGGCAAGTTTAACAAAACACCACCAGTTTACAATAGCATAATGAAGTGGTACAAGAAATTCGAGGAAGACGGCTGTTTGTGCGACGCAAAACGGTCGGGTCGGCCAGGCGTGTCACAACAGACAGTGGATTGTGTACAGGACGTGATGGTGCGGAGTCCCAAGAAGTCAACTTATCGGGCTAGTGCAGAATTGAACATCCCTCAGCCAACAGTGTGGAAAATTCTTCGTAAGTGATTAAGAGTGAAGCCGTACAAATTGAAGCTAATGCAAGCCATCAGCCACGATGACAAATTGCTCCGACTGCAGTTCTGCATTGCCATGCAGAACCGTCTTGAAGACGATGACTTTGCAAGCAAATTAAATCTTCAGTGACGAAGCCACTTTTCATCTCTCAGGAAGAGTCAACCAACATAACACACGCATATGGGGGACAGAGAATCCACAAGCAACTCTCGAACACGTCCGAGATTCGCCAAAAGTTAACATTGATGTTGTCCCAAGTGCTCCTCCGGCTTGCTTCAGGCTTGAGTGTGCTCCAGCGACCGTGCGCAAAAGTGTAACAAATGGCCTTGGCCGAGAGGGGAACGCCCTGCAGAGGCACCACCATAACAGTAATGTGCTTTTCATAAGGGTTTTATTTATGTAATTATGTGAGTGTGTAAATATCTATTTTTTTGTGTACCTGTAGATGTGTTTACCGGGCGACTGAGTCGCGTCTCCCCGCTTGTGACCTTGTGGGCTCCACGCACTCGCACACGAAGGGAAGAGGGAGGATTCATGTGCGCGCAGCAAGGGGGGAGGCCGCTGAGACGTCGCAGAGCGTGGGTCGAGGGAGTCGCCTGAGTGGGATGAGAGAGTGCGGTCGCAAAGTTGTGAGTGAAAGTCGAACGGACACTGTCAGTCGTGTCACCGTTGTCACGTCACCGTCATTCGCGTTGTCAGTCACGTCACCGTCAGTCACGTCACCGTCGTTCGCATCAGCAGTTACGTCACAGTCTCATGTCATCGTCATTCGCGTCAATGTCAGTCACGTCACCGTCAGTCACGTCACCATCAGTCACATCACCATCGTTCACGTCGGCATTTACATCACAGTCTTTAGTGTCATCGCCATTCGCGTCAATGTCAGTCACGTCACCGTCAGTCACGTCACCATCAGTCACATCACCATCGTTCACGTCGGCATTTACATCACAGTCTTTAGTGTCATCGCCATTCGCGTCACTGTCAGTCACGTCACCGTCAGTCACGTCACCATCAGTCACGTCACTGTCGTTCGCATCGGCAGTTACGTAACAGTCTTTCGTGTCATCGTCATTCGCATCACTGTCAGTCACGTCACCATCAGTCACATAACCGTCAGTCGCGTCACTGTCGTGTCACCGCCAGTCAGGTCGCTGGTAGTGTCGTGTCGTGCTCAAAGTGCGTGGAGCCGGGCCTCGCCCTGATGGACTGTCACAGATGGGAGCCGTGACAGCCCATGTACAGTGTGTGACGTGTGCAGTAAACACAACTTAACGTCATAAACTCTTTTATTTCACCCGAGTTAGGGTAGTTCCCTTGTCACGTGGCACGTACCCTCTCTACCGGAGGAGCTGGGCAGCGACTCCGAACCACGGGAATGGCCCTAACGTCGACAACGTGTTCTGTGCCATGTCAAACAAGACAGTTTATGGCCCCTTATTCTTCGCTGAGAGAACTGTCACTGGTATCACCTACCTCGACATGCTGCAATTTTGGCTTATACCACAACTTGAAGCTGACAGCAGGGACTTCATCTTCCAACAAGATGGTGCTCCACCTCATTACCACAATGTGCCACATCGCTGGATGGGCCGTGGGGCGGCCGCTGACCATGTGCTACTCCCATGGCCAGTGGCGCAGCGTGCCATCTTGGCGCCTGGGGCGGGAGACCCATTTTGCCGCCCCCATTCTATAGGTGCTTAATTAAAATTAGTGATTTCGCAGTTTTTCTTTTAAATAAATATTAAAAAATAGTTGGTGTGCAAAATTTTAGATAAAAATGGAACATTATAGTGTGTCTGACACATGTAATGAATGAATCATAGATCAGATCTCAACCCGCTTCACCGGTGACCCGCCCCCGCGGGCTGCCGCCTAGGGCGGGACGCCCCCTCCGCCCCACCCACGCTACGCCACTGCCCATGGCCACCACGATCACCGGACTTGACACCTTGCGATTTTTTCTTGTGGCGATACAACAAGGATAGTGTTTATGTTCAACCTCTACCACAGAACCTCTACCACTGCATCGTAGCAGCTGCTCTTACCATCACTCCTGATATTCTGGGTCGGGTATGGGCAGAATTGGACTATCGATTAGATGTGTCTCATGAGATGCAAGGTGGACACATAGAACATTTAACTAGTGAAAAAAAACTTTGAGAGTTTTTCTTTCACGTGGTATATAATTTTTTACATAATTCTTAGCCATTTCACTGTACTGATTTTTTGAAATGTTTCACGTACTTTATAATTATCCTGTAGTTAAAATTACGACTCTAATAAATCATTTTTATCATTATTTGAAGCTTACTGTTCGTGATCATTTGGGCCTATAATTTTATTGTCATGTGATGATCTCGTTTTCAACATCAGTTTGACACCGTCCCCTCTACCTCCATTGATTATTACTTGATTTTTATATGGTTCGTGACCTCAGGGTAGGTTCGGCCTTGTGGCTAGAGGTAGGGGTTAACGCAGTAGAGCCCCCCGAGCTGTAATGGCCACTTGGGATGCCTGAAGAAGAACACAAAGTTACTGGTTGATGCCTGATGAATTTATTACGGCACAGCCCTATACATAGTGCTGCCTGTTCTGGCCGTAATGGTTGTCCCGAATCAAATAGTCACACGCACAGCCCACTTCCTCAGTGGCGGCTCATGATTTTACTACGCGTGAAGGACGTACTCTTGCACACGACGCGGCGGTTACAAAATAAACTCTAACATGACAAATTATACCTTGACAATAAAACACTTCACTATTACACATTACGTATTACACTGGGCTAATGACATGTACGCCCGTAACTCCGGTGACTCTACATGACTCTTAGACTTGTCCCAGATATTGACTGGTTAATAAGTTTGGTGGCACGTGTCGCCTACTGGCTGCCCCGTGCGGGCTGAAACTATTTAGCCAGTAAGCTAGGTTGTTGCGTGAAGCGCCGACGTAACGTCTCGTAGACTCCCCACAGTACCTACTTACATAATATGCTGAATACTCATTTTGGAGCACTGATTTATTTAAGCGAAATACCTCATGGTAAATTGTGGCCGACCACGGAACTGTATGTAAAAGATTAAGAAAATATTATAACTATTGAAACTACATATCGGTGAAAGCAAGAGTTGATGGTTCCGCGTTGCACGAAGGCTGCCGGCCTATCCGAGCTCCTGAAGGACACTGCCGCTCTCACCGCGCGCGACCTCCCTCGCCAGTCAGCCCTCCCACGGAAACGTGTGAACTTCGCGGGAAACTGAACCGGCCAGGTTCGGGACAAGGCGCACAGTGAAACATAATTTTGAAGGGACTGAAATAATGTCTAATAAAAACCTGTGGAAAAATATACATAATTGCATTTGTTGTAGTTAGGCGGAGGGATATGCCACATCCGGCCGGATCCTTCTGCCAACGTAGCACTCGTTGCCTGGCGTTCGCCTCGTTGCACGAACTACACTTTGTTGCGCGCACAAGCGCATTCGGTGCACACGCCTTTGCGAGACGTTGATGAGGCATAGCGGTCTATGCGACATAGAGGAGCATTGGTGGTCGGCGTCAAGTTCAATTATTTTAGTTCCTTTGATCAAATAATTAAAGTAAGATATGAGTAATTGAAATGTTCTAATTAATAACTAAGAAATTCTACAATCTGAGAGTCATCTCAAAAGTTTAACACAGACCATGAAATGCATTGAAAGTAACTAAGTTAGTTAAAGTTTACTGCAAATGTTTTATTTTTATAGAAAATCACTATTGTAGAACTATAATATGTTTTAGTAGTAATAATATTATTAAAAATAAAATCCAAATAGGGTCCAGAAATATTATAATTTTGACAAAATATTAATATAAGACGTCGGGATTAATGCATCCTTTTCCTCCTCTTAGACAACAATTATTATTGTTATTTGTTACTAGAGAATTGTTCTAGGAAAGATTATTACAATCGTAAATTACAAATAAAAATCTTTTTCAGAGAGTAGAGACCAAAAGTTTGTATTTATCGCGGTAGAAACAGGAGCTGTGCAACATCGGCGAGTCAAGAACGATTGGAGTTTAGGTCTTCTGTAAAGTGCTTGAATTAATACACGAAGTAAAATAAATAAATATCTGCATCCAAGTCGGTAAAAGAAAAGGCGTGCAGCTATTAGTTGTTTAACAACAATCACAGTATCACTGGAACCGAAGCTGCGTTGCTATTCGTGGTTTGGGCGCATTCCCTTTACTTACTCTATGCGCATTCCCAGTCATAGGTTTTGTTGGAGCAATTGTGTTTTCTATATCGACTGGAATGCAGTTTTTATTTATTTATTAATTTTTTTTACGTTTAAACATCTTAGTCTTCGGTATTTCGTGAAAATGAAATGCAAATAAATGAATGGAAATGTGTGACAAATTTGGCAGACCCATGTGTAGTAACTAAAACTCGTATTAGTCACGTTTGTAAAAATTATGGGACATACCAAACGTATTGGTGTGTGCACCTTAAATTTATTGTAATACAACTATCCTTTAATATAAATAATTTATAGTCATTAAAAGAAATATTGACAACTTAAAAAATACTCATTAGAATTTTGACAATCTTTAGCTAACATTTAACTGTAGATATAGTGCAACTTTCGTCATACTATAAAGAAAATGTTAACCTAAGTATATTTGAGGCAAAATTGAATAAAAATAATTTTATGATTAAGTTTTTTCTGTTGAATTTTAAATTTATAATCAGCTCAATAAGGTTTGTTTGTAGGAAGTATTTACAGACTGGTTTTATTTAAGTATCAAACCTCTTTCTGAGCGCACTAAACAATTGCTTTCCTCCAGTGGAAAAAATGAGCTGAACAAAAGCTGAAATTAACAGTTAGGCAAGGGATATGATTCCCACAACTTTAGTGATTAGCATTTAGTCAGTCTGTGTAGGTCTACCTCGCAGGAGTAGTCATGTTTTGTTAATCATAATTTATTAATTTATTTTTCTTTTAAATCATGGAAACATCCGCGACAACCGCGGGTTCGCGAGCTCCGCACCCGGGCTGATCCTGGAAGCCATCTCCCTGTATGACAGGGTCCAAGGACCAGATCAGTTTCCAAGGGCCGGATGAGGTTCCAAGGGCCGGATGAGGTTCCAAGGGCCAGATGCTGAACTGACCACTCCACCCTCGAGTGTCCTTCCTCCAGCAATGGGGAAGACTAAGGCGCCCAGACGCCTCGTTAGCAGCATAACTTTGGCCAGCCACCGTCAAACTTCCAATTCTTCAGTTTTTTTTTTTAGATCTTCAGAATAACCTTAAGCCACGATGTTGAAAAGATCTGAACACCATAAATTTTTTCTTTCAGGACTTTATTCGCTCTAAGTGTGCTTATTGTGAAAGGAACTTAACCTATTTATTGTTGCAAATTTTATTTAAATTGTGTTAATGATCAATGAAATTGTCTAATAAGGGCCGGCCCATTCTTTTGATAATGTAATTTTAAATCCATGTTATAAATATATTTGTCAATCAATTAATAAAATAAGTAAAATAAAAATAGAGCTACTATTATCTAGAAGGAATCATTATTTTGCCTTCTGAAACTAAAAGATCCACTAGTTACACAAGTCATCAAGAAAGAGTGAAGTGTGACAAAGTAATGTCATTACTTAGGATTACGTACTCTGTTACGACTGAGGAGGGTAACAAACCATAAGCCACCCTGGCATTTACCTGGGGGTATATTCACTAACTTTTTAGGTTGACCTTATCTCGAAGTTAAGGTCAGCAGCAATGTTCTGTTGTTAAATATTTTCATAGCGATTCACCATGCTCTATTGTCACCATATCGTGCATCATAATGACCTTAACATAATAGCTGGGACAAAGATGGTGTTACTTGCTACTGACCTTATCTATCAAGGTAAAATGGCAGACTGATGAAAAAATGTAAGAAAATGAGATTAAATACGACTTTAAATACAAAAGATAAGTAAATGTTAATAAAACATTTTTCAGGAGTTAATTTTATTCTTCATTGAGGCTGAATTTTTAAATATCATTCAATTCAGAGTTAACTCTTGATAAAATTTATTATTGTAATTAAATGCTATCCTATCATTATTTTTAGGGCACCTATGCAACATTGTCATTTATATAAAGAGAAATTTCACTGATATAGTTATTAATTCAACACATTCATATTTTAAGATCTACATAAGTATTAAAATATATTTTATATACCATTACTTTCATATTATTTTGATAAAGTTAATTTGTATATCTCTTATGTAGAGGAGTACTAGTTGCAAGAAAACTGGATAAGATAGCTTATGAACTAAAAGAAACCACTGAATTTTTTTTCTATACGTGCACTCATAATCTAGGAACTTGAGTTGCAAAATTTTTTTTATTTGACTAGTTGTGATTCAAAACAATTGTGGCTTTTATTGAGTTACGGAGAAAAAAAAATCAATGTGAAAACAGAAATAAAAATATTTTTTAGCTAAGTGTGTTTTGATACAAAAGTTATGTCACGGAGGCCAAAATGCTGAGCGACAGTGCTTAGAAAATATACCAAATTATGGGTAGTGTTAATAAAAGAAAGTTAGGGCTGTTGTTCAGCAGGTGGTAATAAATAGCCCGTTATGTACCCAGGTAGTGTTTAAAATCTGCACAATGGGTAGCGCTACTAAAGTGAACTAGTTTTTATTCAAGATCAAAATCAATTTAAATGTTTATTATGGAGCTAAAATGTATGTATGAAATTATAAATGTTAATAAAAAATTGTTATTTAAAATTATTGCTTGTTAATTTTTTTTTTTTTACCCACTGTAATACATTACCACCTGATCGGTTCTATGGTAACTGCAGAAAATGAAATTAGATGCAATAAAGTTTGTACTTTAATAAGAACTTTAAGCAGACTAAAAATTGTATTAAGCACTCTGCAAGTAATGTGCTTCCGTTCAAGCACAAAACACGTTGACAATCTATTTCCTCGATACAATTAATCATCGCGCTCTTTCAATCACATTACTTCATATTTAGATTCATAGATGGCAGTGTAGTCGGTGATCATATGTGGGGTACAAAAAAAAGTTGTGTTTACGGACTTTCAGTGATGTGGTCCTTGCTGGTGTTGGTAACTCGTGAAAGTTGGTGAATAGCCTGCCTGGAAAACAAGAGATCATGATGGCCGGACAGTGATTCAAACCTGGGTTCTTTGAATTGCGACTCCAATGTCAACACTATACCACCTGGCATATAGAATCATCAAAATCAATGTGCTACACAATTGCGACTGCTACTCTCAATATTCTGCACTCACCTTAATTATCCAACCTAACTAGCAACTAAAATAGTAAAGCAACTCATCTTAGTCATTTTTACTCTCGAATCAGAGACAATTGAAGAATAGGTTCTAGCATTCCAAAATTACGAGTTTGATGAATGCTATTTGTGAATAGAGGTCCCTCTGAAAAGTTGAGCAGTTTGAAAATGACATGTTTTTTTCTGGCCTTGAACACTGTTTGGCACCCCAGGTAGACAAAGGAAAACAGCCTTAAGCACTACCTGACAATAGGCAATTAAAGTGTTTAAGAAATAAAGTGTACACTGTGAATATTTTTATTTAACTAATGCACTTTTATAAATCACAGGTATGTAAATGTGTAAAACACACTTGTTTATATATTTACAATTGATAAAATACAATATTATTTACTTCTTCCTGCATTACATACACATTACTTTAAAGTTCAAATAATACTAGGTCCTACAATATAATGCATCACATGTATGTAGCTTAGTGGCGGAGTTAATTTTTTTTTAAAATATATGAGTAAAACTTTAAGCCAGTGTATTAATGTTACAGCCATTGAAATAAAAATCTGCTAGAACCACATGAACACAACTCTTTGGCCCAAAACCATTATATACATACCAGTTGTTTTCACTTCCAAATCAACTTGCAACTTGCAGAAAGACGATGCAAAACAACTCGCTACAAAAATTCTTACTCACTAACATACTTTAAACATCTCCAAGCAATAATATTTAGAAAAAAATATACAAAATATTTCATACTCTAAAATAATTTACACAATCTTTTGTGATTCTCAATTTATATAAAAATACACTAATTTTCTTTGTAAAACATGATCATTGTGACTACGTGTAATTGTTCAGCAACGACCCTTATGCGCTGTCCTGCGAGGAACATCAGTGTGTCTGTGACAGTACAGCAATCCCACACACGCGCCACCCACGTGTGTTGTGTGACATGCAAGCAATGACGTTAACGGTGCAAGACATGATTTAGGAAAACTGCAGGCAGCTACATCAGTTGCTGGAGCACCAGTGTTATACCATCCTCAAACAATACAATAATTAAAATGTTAAATACATGTTTAAGTAATGCAACAATATAAACTGCAGTCCAACAAATCACATTCTTCTCACTGAATTGAAATTTCACACGGGATGAAACTCTTGTGAGTGATTTAAGGAACATGGACAGATCTGAATTCGTGCCCAGTTGCCAACTGTGTGTATACACGTGATGTACGGTCAACAGTCACCAACGCCAACATTTCAGGAGAAAATGCCTTTTCCTCTTTGATGCACGTGATCCTGAAACAAACAATTGCCTTCTGATTAAAGTAGTATAAATAGTATTTTTCATTTCACATATAGCATAGGTCTTGCATTGGATTACAGCAATTAAATGTTAAAACTAGTACTTACAAAACCCCTTACCAAATTACATAATCACAGCAACAGGAATAATCAACAATACTTGCTGTACACATGTAAGTTGTATTTTCCACGTTTTGCTTTATCGGTATGTAATGTTGCATAACCACTTACCCCTAGAAAAGTAACTGAGCTGGAATTATACTTTAGACTGCTAGTGCAGGTATTCTATTAAGGTAATATTTTATTTTTGATTATCATGTTTCATGTAGTATTAAGTATTATGCACAGTCATTTGAGATATTTTTATTTGATTATTTTTAAAAACAATGTTAACTAAGTTTTAATGTATGTTTTTGAATTTTGTTGGATTATATTTCACTATTTTGCAGTATGAGTATTGGACATCTAATTGATTTAGAAATTCATAATGTTTCTCAGGCCCCACAATTAGGAAATCCAGGCAGTGCTGCAGTTATGACATTATCTTCTACCACGGTTGTTTTATTAAGTTTCTTGCATTTCTTAGAATTTATAATCTGGAAAATCCAACATGTTTGCATGTGACTGTGCAGTAATGTTGAAAAACATTCGCAGTAAAGTATTTCTGTAGCCAATCAGGAAGAAATACACATTTTGTTGAAAATTTCACTACGGAACATCATGGAACGTGTAGTGTATTTTCTAGCTTTCTGAAGATGACCTTGAAATGATACTATGCTTTGATTGGTCGGTTGGGCTACGTGATTGCGAGATTGCCTGACCTTTTGAAAACAGAGGTCGTAATTATATATAACTAATTATTCACTTTATATGTCCGGGATCGATCGTGCCTAGCAGTGGCTCAGCAAAAAAAAATATTAATTGAAATTGAGGACAATTTAATGAACGTTTATAACCTTTCTCGGACTTAATTTATTAGAAAAATAATGACCATACGTATGAACTTAAGGCCCTGGCAAAAAAGATTGCCCCACAGAGGAATATCTTTCACTCTTTGATTTGATTCATTTTTTTTGTCATGACGATGCAGAAAAATTTAAATTAAAAAAAATTAAAAATTTGGATCCCCTCTCAACAATTAAGTGATATTTGTGTTCGTATGAGTCAGGTTGTGTCTGACGGGGCCAACTTGACATGCAAGTAGTAGTTAATGCTTATATTATGCATATAAAATGCATTTAAAAAGTAAAATAATAAAAAAATAATTAGGTTTTTTTTTTTTTTGCCTTTTAATGTGACTTTCAGTTAATTTTTTTATATTTTACTAGCAAGCTGACAAGTGTATGAGTACATAGTTTCTTTGCCCGATAAACCTAAGGCAAAATAATAAATAAAAAAAATAAAAATATTTCACTCTGAACACTACCTAGTGTTGACTACCTGGTTGGCTTTCAAGATTATTTTTTTTTAATGCATTAGTTTATCCTGATAGTAGGATGAAAATTACTAGTGTATTGCTAATAGAATTCATTGGAAACCTTACAAGTTACGTGACACATGCAGATCAATTTAAAATTATGGCAATGGTAATGTTTACAGTCCTTAAATTTATTTTTTTAAATATTGGGAACAAAACATACATTAATCAATAGGCAGGGGGCCCGACAAAATTATTTTCTCCCAGGCCCTCAGTTTCTCTCAATGACTCAGAGGGCAAGCCTTAAATACAAGGGGCATTGGTTTCCCTTGACAGCTCTGAGGGCAAGCTTTAAAAAAGAGGAGCCTTGGTTTTCCTTGACGGTTCCGAGGGCAAGAATTAAAGTTAAGGGGCTGTTCAAGAGAGGGCTTAATCAACACCTTGAGTTCTCATCCTTTGCTGCCTCTTAGCTTCTGACAGACATCAGGTCACACTGGAAGTGGTATCATCGGGCATCAGACCCTGGACAGCGACATGCCGTTTGTTGTTCAAACTCAATGTCTCACGGTAAGTGAACTGACATTGGTCACCGTTCAGGTCTTTTATAATGCAATAATTACTAGCAAATTAGGAAATAATGTGCTTCCTATTACCTCTGTGGTATTAGTATAGTTAAATGTTAACTAATTTTTAGCAGATTTAATATTATTTTTTAAAAATTTGACATTATTTTTATAGCTGTTAAACTAAATCCTCATACATTATAAATATAGTAAAACTTTGATTAACTGTCACTCGTTTAGCTGTCAGTTTCTGTTATCCATTATAGTCTAAAAAAATGTGTAAGTAGCAACAAATGATCAAACATCTTTAAATAATTTTATTTTTATTCCAAACCTCGAATGAAATCACATTACCATACATATACATATGTACATATTAAGAGATTTCTGCTGTATGTCATTGTCTGTTCAGTTATTCAACACAGCCCTAGTTCAGATGGTGATGGTTAAACAAAGTTTTACAGTACTAGTAAATAATTGCAAATAAATAAAATATTTAAAGTGATACATATTTAGCAACCTGCACAAATGAGTGTTGTTTTCAACATTAATTGTGTGGGACAGATAGCAGCAAATTTCTGTACATCTAGAATCAGTAGAAGTGAAAAATTAATTATTTTTAGAGGCCAATTTTGCAAACATTAAAGTACAGATTTTTAATTTGTTATCCAAGCTGTTACTGCCCAAAGCAGTAAATTTACTCTATGATAGTATCTAAGAAATTAAAATAGCTGTTTGGCACACAATATGTACTGACGACAGTCGTCGTACCCTCCCAGATACAGAGGCCGTACCTGGCCACCGACGCGGGCCTGAGGGGGCCTATTTTCCCCCCCAGTGAACCCCAGTGTGTGCGACGGCCAGGGACGCACCCGCGTGCGCCCTAGCATGCCAACGAGTGTTTTTTCTATGTGACTTTATCTTTTATTTCAGTGTGTATATATTTGTAAACGATTAAGGGATTTGAATGTGTGTAATTAACTTATTTTATTTATTATTCATTGTGCAAGTTCGCTGTGTAATTAATGTCTCGTGTATGTCTTTGTAAATAATTCAATAACTTTTTCTGAAGTGTTTCGCCGTAGTATGTAATTGCAGCCTGGCGCGCCGCGGGACGGAGCTCTCTCCCACGCCGGCCGATTTTCCCCTCCCTCCCCGCCACCCGCGGGCGCCGGCCCGCGGGCGAGCGGGGAGAGGCAGTCGCGTCCTGGTCTCGAGCGGAGACAGACGTGTTCGTTGCTCCGCGAGCCGCGCACGTTGCGCTCGGGATTGAACGTTCGCTCAGTCCGCAGTCGGTCACGGCAGCTGAGCTGCCACCGCGGATCAGCTTAGCATTGTTAACTTACGAGTCATCGGGAGACGTGTCTAGCGGGCAGTTTCTACAACGCGAACGTGGTGCTACGAGTCTCTGAACTTTTCGCCGTCCACGGAACATTACGTAACGGGCCGCGTATGTACAGCGTTCCGTCTTCGGGCCCTTTCTCACTGGGTCAGCCTAGCATTAATAAACTTTACGATTCGCGCCGAAACGTATTTGAGAACCGCCCCGTCATCAGGGAGTCCGTGTCGCCGTGGTAGGGCACTTGTTCCGCGACGGTTCCGCCAGGCTGCGGCAGGACTTTATAAGCGTTAATAAAAGACGGCTCGTGAAATTCGTTAATGCCGTGTTCTGCTTGCGACAACCTACCAACATTCCTCGCAATCACTTCACTCTCCCTCCAGGTCCCGCCTTTCCCGGTCCCGGCCACGTTGGCCTGGACCCACACCTCTCCGACGAGGGCAGTACGGGCATAACAGGACATTTATTTCAACGGGAAAACGGGGACCTGAAGCCGAGGGACGTCATTTGGCGCCCAACTAGTGTGGCCGTAAGCATACGCAAGCGCACGCAAGCGCACGCAAGCGCACGCAAGCGCGCAGGTGCAGGACAGAACGGAAGCAGGTGCGGCTGCGCGGCGTGGGAGCGGCTCGAATTCGAGACGTCGCGCCGGCGCGCCGGCGGGAGATAACGCAGCGCGGGAACGGCGCGAACACGAGACGTTTCGGCGAGAGATAGCGCGTCGTGGGGGACAGAAATACAAGACGGCGGTGCAGCGGTATCTCGGACTGAAGATAACGCGCTGGGGAGGATCGTATTGTATTACTGGGGGAGATTGTGTTCACGATCCGCGGATCAGTAGCACAGGAGGACAGGATGGCGTGGAAACAGGCGGGACAAGAAAGATACGATCTAATGAGTTTCGAAACGGACTTGTGTGAGGAGGGAGACTCCGCGAAAATGGACGTAAAAAACGAGGTTTGCGGGTCCGGCGGCGCGGCCGAGGGCGCAAACAGCACGGACAGCACAGTTGAGGACAGTAAACGGGAACAGGGGGACAGGCACGCGGACGCAGATGGGCCGGTAGTGCGGTACGTGAGCACGCAGTTTGAGTTGCCAGAGTTTGCGGGGAGAGACAACGAGGACCCGCGGGAGTTTTTGCGGGAGTGTGAACACCTCCTAAAACTGTACGAAGTGCGACGGGCGGAGTGGACGCCGCGAGTGGCGGGACAGCTCCGCGGCGAGGCAAGGAACTGGTGGTCAATGGCCGGGAGTTTTGATACCGAGTGGGGACATTTTGTGCGCCAAGTCAAAACTAGGTTTGATAACGATCAGGCGCGGGCAATGTGTTTGCGGACATTTTATTGCCGAAACCAGGAGGAGGACGAGAGTGCAGAGCAGTTCATTTACGAGAAGTTACGCATGTTCCGCCGATTGGGGACAAGTGGGGACGTGAGTGCGGCGTTGCCAACCATTGTCGAACAATTGCTGCCAGAGTTTCGCCCCTTCATGAGGACGGCTGCTGGTCGTGACACGGAGGAGTTCGTGGCCCTCGCCCGCGTGATCGAACGTGACATGTCGCAGTGGAGGACGGCACTCAGGGGCGCGAGAGCTCCCCGTGCTCGCTCGGGGCCGCGAGGGGTCACCGTCACAGAGGTCACGGACAGTGACTTGACCGTGGTGAGCTACGCCGGCGGCGCGGGACCGCGCAGGACAACAGACCGCGGTGGCACCAAGGAACGCCCGGAACCAGCTGCGACAGGAGGAGGACGTCACGAGCGGACAGATACGAGAGAGAGGGACGAACGTCCGCCGCGATGCCGTTTTTGCCCGGACGCGTACCATTGGCATCGCCTCTGCCCCACCAGAGCCGCGTGGGAGGAGGCGCGCGAAGGCAACACGTCGCAGGCGGGAAACGCAGGACCGGGGGCGGAGGGACAACTGGGTGCCGCTCCCCGGCCCGCCAGCCACCGGCAGTCCCAGTAACTGACAGAACACGTCGACCACCACCGGCGCCTACCGCACTAACGTCCTGTATGCCGCCGGGAAGCAGGGGACAACGGGACTACTCCTCATCAGCTGTCCCCATGCCGAGGCAACTGCGGGGACAGCTGACTGCCGGCGCCACCACCGCGGCCCTGAGGCCGGGTATACCAGGGCCGGACCAGCCGCCTCGTCGACACGCCGTCGACGGGGTGGACAATCAGAGCATCAGCGCAGGCGTCCCGCCGGCCATCTCCGGGCAGGGACAGCTGACTGCCGGCGCCACCACCGCGGCCCTGAGGCCGGGTGTACCAGGGCCGGACCAGCCGCCTCGTCGACACGCCGTCGACGGGGTGGACAATCAGAGCATCAGCGCAGGCGTCCCGCCGGCCATCTCCGGGCAGGGACAGCTGACTGCCGGCGCCACCACCGCGGCCCTGAGGCCGGGTGTACCAGGGCCGGACCAGCCGCCTCGTCGACACGCCGTCGACGGGGTGGACAATCAGAGCATCAGCGCAGGCATCCCGCCGACCATCTCCGGGCAGGGACAGCTGACTGCCGGCGCCACCACCGCGGCCCTGAGGCCGGGTATACCAGGGCCGGACCAGCCGCCTCGTCGATACGCCGTCGACGGGGCGGACAACCAGAGCATCAGCACAGGCATCCCGCCGGCCATCTCCGTGCAGGGACAGCTGACTGCCGGCGCCACCGCCGCGGCCCTGAGGCCGGTTATACCAGGGCCGGACCAGCCGCCTCGTCGACCTGTCGTCGACGAGGTGGACCACCGGAACGTCAACACGTCGGCGCCGGAGCGAGCCGCGGACCTCGCCGCGAGTTCCCCACGCCCGGACGGCCAGGTGGCCGGGGGCGGTGGGGGACAGACGACTGCACAGCTGGGGCAGGTCGGCCCCGAGGAGCCGGAGCTGCTGCGAATTCCTGTCCGCGCTAACGGGCGGGAGATGCTGGCCCTGGTGGACACCGCCGCCAGCCGAACCTACATCGCGGCCCACCTGGTGGGAGCGGAGGCAGTGACACCGCGGAGGGAGCTGGTGCAGCTGGCCACCAGGGATGCCGTCGTTGCAGCGGGGGGCATCACTCAGGTAACAATGAGCATCGTTGGTCACGTTAGCCACGTCGAGGCCTGGGTGGTCCCCGAGCTCCGCGAGGGGCTGATTCTGGGGGTCCCATGGCTGCACGAGGTCGACGCCACCGTGGAAGTACGAGCTGGCCGGATGCACTTCGGCACCCAGGGGCGCTGGACGGTGTACGGCGTGCACCAGGTTCCCCCCAGTCCCCCTCAGTCAGTCATTCGCCTAGAAGACCTTCAGCACGGTGTTCCAGAGGAGTACGTCGATGTCATCAACCATGTCCTCACCTCTCAGGCACAGGTATTTGCGGCCGCGGACCGGCTACGACGGACAAACGTGACGGAGCACCGGATACCGATGGTACCGCACCGCCCTCCCTTTGAGAAGGTATACGGATTTGGCATCCGGGAACGGGAGGCCATACAGACTCAAATTGACGAGATGTTACGTGACGGGGTAGTGGAACCCAGCACCTCCCCGTATAACTCACGGGTGGTGCTGGCCACCAAGAAAGACGGAAGTCTACGCTTTTGCGTAAACTTCAAGGCGATAAACAAACTGACCATTCCCGCCCCGCCCCCGCAGATCAATATCACAGACGCACTGGCAGGACTGGGGGACGCCACTATTTTCACGACACTAGACTTAAAATCAGGCTACTGGCAGGTGCCGGTATGTCTGGAGGACCGCCCTAAGACGGCATTTACGGCACCAGACGGTCGACGTTACCAGTTCTGCGCCATGCCGTTTGGTCTCATGGACGCCCCTGCCACGTTCCAGGCCCTGATGGTACGTGTTCTGGATGGGTACATTGGTGAGTTCGCCAGTGCCTATCTGGACGACGTTATCATCTGGTCCAGGACGTGGGAGGAACACGCGCACCATCTGGCATTGGTGCTAGAACGTATGGCCAGACACGGACTGACGTGCGCCCCAAAGAAATGCCACATTGGGGCCACGGAAATAGAGTTCCTAGGACACATAGTGACGGCGGAGGGGTGCCGCCCCCGACCTGAGCAGTTGGAGCTAATAGAGGGAAAGGGGGCACCGAAGACCAGGAAGCAGCTCCAGAAGCTGCTGGGGCTGCTCAACTGGCTGCGGTCCTTCGTCCCCGACTTCGCCACGGTGACGGCCCCGATGACGGACCTACTGTCGCCGAAGACTAAGTTCCGGTGGACCCCCGCCGCGGACGAGGCCTTGCGACAGGTGAAGCGCCGGTTCAGGAACTGTCACACGCTCTCACGCCTGGTGCCCAGCCGCCCCATCTTCATCCAGACGGATGCGAGTCAGGAGGGGATGGGGGCGGTGTTGTACCAGATGGATGACCGGGGCGAGAGGCGCGTGATCGAGTACGCCAGCGCCAAGTTTGGGCAGGCTGAGCGGAAGTATCACGTGAATGAGCAAGAGTGCCTTGCGGTGGTCTGGGCCCTACAGAGGTACCGTCACCACGTCGAGGGCCGCTCATTCACGCTGAGAACCGACAGCCAATGCCTCCGCTGGTTGGACTCCGCTCAGGGCCGGAAGTCTAAGTTCACTCGGTGGGCCATGCTGATCCAGGAATTCTCGTTCACGGTCGAGCACATTCCTGGACGTGAAAATCAGTTGGCCGACGAGTTGTCCCGGAATCCGGACCCTGAGAATGAGTTCCACGACGACCAGGGCTGGGAGGAAGTGCTCCTCCCTGAGCGTGAGCGCGGGGTAGAGGACTCGGTGCCGCGACCGTGCGCGTTGTACGCGCTGACAAGCCCCACTGCTCCTGCACCTGACGCGCGACCCGAGACTATGACTGACCTGCTGGCGTGGGTCCACGCGGCGCAACTCCGGGACCCCGACACCCGGACCCGACTGACAGAGTGTGGGGAGGGGGTGATACCGGGCTGCCGGAGCCTGAACGGGGCGCTCCAGACCAGGGGGGCTCACAGGTCGAGCGGGTGGCGGACCCACGTGCCGCCCGAGGCCAGGCGCTGGGTCCTGAGCTACCTGCATGACCACCCCCTGGCGGGACACCCGGGCGCGGAGCAGACGCTGCGTGAGGTCAGACGGACGTTCCGCTGGCCTGGCGACGCGGCAGAAGTAAGACGCTACGTGCGGGCCTGCCTGCGTTGCCAGGGGCGGAAGTCCAGGCGACCCGACGGCAAGGAGCAGCAGGTCCCACGACGGCCCCGGAATCCCTTCCACACTGTGGCGGTGGATATTATGGGGCCGTATCCTCGCACGTCCCGTGGTCGGCGATTCATTGTTGTGGTCACGGATGTCTTCACCCGCTGGGCGGAGGCGTTCGCAGTACCAAACGTGAAGGCCGGCACCGTGATTGCCCTGCTCGAGCGCGAGTTCTTCCCGCGATACGGGTACCCCGCGGTCCTGCTGACGGACAACGGGGTGCAGTTCACGGGGAGAAGCTGGCGAGTGTCCTGCGCGGGTTGGGGGGTGGAGCATCACACGACGCCCACCTACCATCCGCGCGCGAATCCGACCGAAAGGCGGAATCAGGACATTAAAACTCAGCTGCGCATCCGGTTGGACGAGGACCACACCAAGTGGGACCTGCACCTGCCGACGCTGCTGTTTTGCCTGCGCCGTCGGACGAACGCGGTCACGGGCCATTCCCCCGCTGAACTGGTGCAGGGCCGGAACCTCGCCCTGCCCGGGGAAGCGCGCGCAACCCCCGACTTGCACAACATGACCACGGACGATCTGCGCGAAGACGCCCGACGTCGCCAAGCTGACTACCTGACTAGACGTACGCCGCAGACGCACCAGCCCCCAGCACGACTAGAGCCTGGCCAGCAGGTGTTTGTTAAGTGTCATCACCTGTCGGCTGGCGAGCGGGGCTTTTGCGCCAGTCTGGCTCCTAAGTGGGCGGGGCCACAGGAGATCGTAGGCAGACTGGGCACCACCTCGTACCTCGTGCGTCGCGCCGACGGACGGACAACTAAGGTGCACAGGGACGACATTCGACTGATAGGCGACCCGCACGACGAGTACGACCACGACGACAGCGGACCAGTGGACGGTGACGAGGCCGAGGATGACGTCACCGAAGGTGTACTGGCCGACCTCGGCGCCCCTGTGGTGGTACCGCCGGAGCCGGACCTGGGACGTCGACGGGGACACGCCCACCACAGGTCACTGCGGGGGGTTGGCAGGAACGTTGACAGGGACGACGACACACGGGACGGGACCGATGACAACGTCGCAGTAGGAGTCCTGGTCGACCTCGATGACCCCGTGGTGACGCCACCGGAGCCGGATCAGGGACGTCGACGGGGACACGCCCACCCCAGGTCACTGCGGGGGGTGGGCAGGAACGTTGACAGGGACGACGACACACGGGACAGGACCGATGACAACGTCGCAGTAGGGGTCCTGGTCGACCTCGGTGACCCCGTGGTGACGCCACCGGAGCCGGATCAGGGACGTCGACGGGGACACGCCCACCCCAGGTCACTGCGGGGGGTGGGCAGGAACGTTGACAGGGACGACGACACACGGGACAGGACCGATGACAACGTCGCAGTAGGAGTCCTGGTCGACCTCGGTGACCCCGTGGTGACGCCACCGGAGCCGGATCAGGGACGTCGACGAGGACACGCCCACCCCAGGTCACTGCGGGGGGTGGGCAGGAACGTTGACAGGGACGACGACACACGGGACAGGACCGATGACAACGTCGCAGTAGGAGTCCTGGTCGACCTCGGTGACCCCGTGGTGACGCCACCGGAGCCGGATCAGGGACGTCGACGAGGACACGCCCACCCCAAGTCACTGCGGGGGGTTGGCAGGAACGTTGACAGGGACGACGACACCTGGGGCACGACACATGGACGGGCCCCCACGACGACACCGACTCAGCCTCCTACGGGGGGACAGCAAAAGGGGAACGGTGGTTGGCAACTGGCAAGAGGGGGCGGGGAACGGACGCCCGTCAGAAGGGGCGGAAGGGGTCCGCGTGGCGCAAGCATGGCAGAGCTGGAGCGCTTCGTGGACCGGGTGCTCCCGCCTGATGACGTCAGCGCCTACGCCAACGACACTGATGGACCGCTCATCGAGGACGTAACACATGACAACACTGCTCAGGGCGACCTGGTCGACCTGAGTGAACCAGTGGTGACGTTGCCGGAGCCTACCCAGAGACGTGGACGGAGGTACGTCCACTCCTGGGAACGGCGGGTGACGGGGACGGACGTGAGCAAGGACGTGACAGACGGGGTAACGGTCCGGCTCCTCAGTGGGGAGGGCGATGTCGACAGGGCCCAGCAGGTGGTCCTGGACTTGCCTTCCGGGGAGCCGAGGATGACCGCTCACGCGGGGAGGGGACCGGCGTTGCGCCGGTCCACGCGTGAGAAGACGGCCCCCCACTACCTCCGGGACTACGAGTGGGGGAGTCAGCGCAAACCCCGCGACGTAAGACAAACGACCGACGGGGGGTTACGCTGCAGCGTGATGCAGCTCCTGCCCCAGTTTGCCCGACCCGGACGGAATGACGTGACGAGCTCCGACGACCAGACAAGTGGCCGGACGCGGACGCAGCTGCCGGTCTAGGTCGGCGTCGGGGGCCAGGACGGCCTCGGGAGAGGGGGGGCATATGACGACAGTCGTCGTACCCTCCCAGATACAGAGGCCGTACCTGGCCACCGACGCGGGCCTGAGGGGGCCTATTTTCCCCCCCAGTGAACCCCAGTGTGTGCGACGGCCAGGGACGCACCCGCGTGCGCCCTAGCATGCCAACGAGTGTTTTTTCTATGTGACTTTATCTTTTATTTCAGTGTGTATATATTTGTAAACGATTAAGGGATTTGAATGTGTGTAATTAACTTATTTTATTTATTATTCATTGTGCAAGTTCGCTGTGTAATTAATGTCTCGTGTATGTCTTTGTAAATAATTCAATAACTTTTTCTGAAGTGTTTCGCCGTAGTATGTAATTGCAGCCTGGCGCGCCGCGGGACGGAGCTCTCTCCCACGCCGGCCGATTTTCCCCTCCCTCCCCGCCACCCGCGGGCGCCGGCCCGCGGGCGAGCGGGGAGAGGCAGTCGCGTCCTGGTCTCGAGCGGAGACAGACGTGTTCGTTGCTCCGCGAGCCGCGCACGTTGCGCTCGGGATTGAACGTTCGCTCAGTCCGCAGTCGGTCACGGCAGCTGAGCTGCCACCGCGGATCAGCTTAGCATTGTTAACTTACGAGTCATCGGGAGACGTGTCTAGCGGGCAGTTTCTACAACGCGAACGTGGTGCTACGAGTCTCTGAACTTTTCGCCGTCCACGGAACATTACGTAACGGGCCGCGTATGTACAGCGTTCCGTCTTCGGGCCCTTTCTCACTGGGTCAGCCTAGCATTAATAAACTTTACGATTCGCGCCGAAACGTATTTGAGAACCGCCCCGTCATCAGGGAGTCCGTGTCGCCGTGGTAGGGCACTTGTTCCGCGACGGTTCCGCCAGGCTGCGGCAGGACTTTATAAGCGTTAATAAAAGACGGCTCGTGAAATTCGTTAATGCCGTGTTCTGCTTGCGACAACCTACCAACATTCCTCGCAATCACTTCACTCTCCCTCCAGGTCCCGCCTTTCCCGGTCCCGGCCACGTTGGCCTGGACCCACACCTCTCCGACGAGGGCAGTACGGGCATAACAGGACATTTATTTCAACGGGAAAACGGGGACCTGAAGCCGAGGGACGTCAGTACAATATTTTAAAAGAGAGAGAGAAAGAGAGCAAGAGAGAAGTTAGGTTTTTAGTTATTTAACCACAGTGATTCCACAGGACACAACATGAAAAGCAACCAATCAATATCAACTCAGAAAATCCATGGAGTTGTAAAACTATGTTTTCAACAGTTAAAATGTTTATGATGACTATTATGCATTTAATTTTAAATTGTACAATTTGACATTTTGTCAAAACGTGCACACAGTTAAGCTTTCCCCATGAGACATTGAACCACACATATTCAGAAAGTGCCCACGTCCAAAACACACTTATTATAACAGACACATACCATTATCTCTCCTCCATGACTGATTGACACTGAACATCCTTACAGCAGCAAACACACATGTGGTAACGAAAGACTTTCTTCCAACATTGTTACAGACCTGCCAGTGAAGTACAACAGCTGATTATTCTCATGCAACTTCCTTTTGAGTTTGCAAGTCATTTATCTGGGACTATAACACGTGATCAGCTACTATCTACTGACCACTCGAACACGAGCTAGTGACTCACCTCCATGTTATGGTACTGTTCTCTTTGCCGCCTGCTGAGCACGCTTCTCCCACTCTTCCCGCCGCTGCTGGATCCTCTTGAACCTCGGGATGCTGCCGTCGTCTTTGGGTGCCGACGGCACGGCAGCCGCCCCCTTGTCCGTGTTGGGCATCTCCGACTCCACGCCCTTCGTCGCGGATCCCCTCGGCTTCAGGACCACTTTCTCCTCGCCAATCACTGCGTCGAAATCCTTGTCCCTGCGCGTCGCCGCCCACGCCCTGTGAGGCGTCCGGTCCACCCCGGACCCCGGGGACTCGGGAACAGTCCTGTTCCTTTGCCTCTTTTCGGGACTGCCCCCACCGTCCTTGCGAAACGTCACAGGCACGTTTTCATTCGTACCCCCATTTTCCAGCCCGGTGCTGTGAGAACGTTGCTGATACTTGTTCGGGATGTTGGACAAACGAGAATTAGAAACGGAGGTTGAAGACCGTAGCACGATTTCACTCGTCTCCACGTGGAGTTTGGACTCTGCCAAAGGTTCTTTGGTGTGTTGCTTTTTCCTGTCCTCACGAGGAGACTCGCCCCCCTCATTCTCCTTATCACTGTCTCTGGACTTTAGACTTGTCTGGTCGTTGGGAGCGTGATTCTCCCATGACTTTGTCCCTACCGGTTGCAGCAAATTTTCTGTGTCGCTATCTTTCAGCTTTAAAGACCTGCGAGCAAAAACTTTAAGAAGTTCTGGTTCCTCATCCTTTTGCTGCCCACTTTCTCTCGGCAAAGACTTTTTCCTTAGCACCACTTCCGGCATTATGGTACTGCTCTGCAAGCCAATAGGCACCGTGGCAGGCAAACATTTGCTGCCTTCCCCTTTCCGTATACCAGCATCTTTGTTCGCAGTCTTGTGGGTGGGAAGAATCTCATTTTCATCTCCACTATTCTGATACACGTTGCCAGACACACTTCTGTCGTCTCTTCTTTTACCTTTAGATTTGTTGAACACCACTTCGCTTATACCGATTTCATCTTCAACTTGTGCACAGCTTTTTTCAATAATTTTAATATCTTCATAATTAGAACTCATTTGCTTCTTCATAATTTCTTTTCTTATTTCAGCAGAATCTAAATCGACCACAGACACTCTAGGGGTTGTTGATACAAGCTCTGAAGACAGAGACATAATAGAAGTTTTTATATCACGATTGTTTTGGCTGCCGGCTACAACATGCTTGGATGTCTCTACCGAAGCTACGTCATCTCCTTGCTCCGATAAATTACTTGCGTAAAGTAAGTCATTTGTTGTATGAGAAATGTGGACCAATGGTACCATGGTAGAACAATCTGGGCGCACACGAAGCTCCAGCAGTGAGGGCTGTGAATCAGCAGAACACTCTTTTTTCATACTTTCGCAGCTTGTTTCCGATATTTTTATAATTTTAGTTAGATTTTCGTTGCTTTTTGAAAAAGAAGGTACTCTCTCAGTTGTAGCTTTAGGCGAATTAAACTTTTCAGAATCGAAAATTACATTTGTAGAAAGGACGATATTAGATGGTTTGACATCCACACGGTTGAGTTGCACTCTCAAGAACTCTGGGACGTGAGGAGTATTGGGTACGTACTTTGGAGTTGCTGAACGAAATGAGTGCTTCAGCTGTTTCTCGTGATGTGGTGTTGGAGTGAAATCGGTAGAGATAGTAGTTGTGTGAGTAACTGTAGACATTTCATTACAAGTATAGGAAATAGATTTCTCCTTACTGATTTCTAAAGTATGTGTGTAACTACCAATGCTCTCTGTTGACGACGATTTCTTACTGGCCGACGAAAGTTCTGGCGACGTCAAACCTTTGCCTTCTCCGAAGCTACTTATGCTTTCCAGCGATGAAGATTTCTTCATTAGATGCTTTGTGTTTGTTACAGAAAATGAAGAAGTATTTGTCTTTCCAGTGTAGGAAGTATCCTTCACGATACTCCTTGTTACAACCACATTGTTCTTTGTGTAAAGTCTTCCTTGATCAAAAGATGTTTTATCTTCTTGTGATGTGTGGATAATTTTCTGCTCGTCTAGAATTTCTTCAATAAGGTTAACTTCTTTAAATGGAGTGCTTTCACTGGATGCATTGGTATCTTCCAAGGAGTCTAAATAAATAATTTCTGAAGGACTGCTATAAGATACCGTGACTTCATCGAGTTGCGCATCGACTGCATCTTCGCTTAAGCTATCGAGTCCACACTCATCATCCTCAATTTCCACATAAGCATCTACTTTCAACGGTACATTGTGAGGTTGCGACTTTGGCAACGCATAATCCAAGTCCCCTCTAAAACTGTGTGATTTTTTGACGGATAAGTTACTCTGTTTCCTCTCGCTGCTTGGCTGAATAAGGGAAATACACTCTCTTTCCTCATAAGAAAAGTCTCGAACCCCTAAATTCATGATGTTATTGTGAAAGGGGCCTAGACCAGGCAGCCTTGGTATCTGTTTAAAATCTTCACTACTTTGTGGCTGCAACGAGAAATCCAAAACTGCTGGTTCTACATCCACAGCAATGTCATTATACGCTTGTCTACGACTTACCTCGGGGCTAGCAGGTATGTTTATTGGCTCCACTCTCTGGCGCACTTTTGTCCGTAAGCCGCCCCCTACTTTAGCTCCATATGGCTTTACCACCTGTTGTTCAGCATGAAAGTACTCTACCGCATCTTCATTTGCATATCGACCTTTGTTATCGATTCGTTTTGGAATAACCTCCCCCACTGGTAACTTCACACTTGTTTGCTCTGAATCCTCGATCTTCTCTTTCTTCTTTTTCCCACTTCTCCTGGACAGCAACCTCCCAAAGAAAGTTATCTTGTCTTCTTTCTCCTTATAGATCTCATCTTCCTCCTCTTCACCCACAGTGCTGCAAATTTCTTGGGGTTCCTCCTGCTCCGAGTCAGACGTCGGTCTGCCGAATCGCTGGTTGGTAGCACTGGAGCGGCTTCGTGCAAGCTTCACCGGCGACTCCTTTCCCTTCAGGGCTAGTCCAGGGGGAAGAGAGGCAGATTTCAATTGGGTTTCGAGAGGAATTCTGTGATTGCCAGCCATGGGGGGCCCTGAAGTTCTGTGCACGGCAAGGAAGTCATCGCTCGTACTAAATGCGGCAGAGAATTCTGCAATGAAAGCAAGCCATGCATGAACACAGAGTGACAGGCAATGCAGAGGCGAGCATGCAAACACTTGCTTACAAAGAAGCTTAAAACACAACAGCCACGAATAACACAAACATAGCACTCTAGTATGTAGCTGAAGCCAGTTACAGAGTTACGAAACATTAGAGAGCACAAGTTATTTAGCAGCATTTTAGATAAGTAGAGCACAGTGTAGTATTTGTGTTCTTAAAGGTCTCTATCGATTCATTAACAATTTCAGAAGTCGCTCAAAATCTTACAGTGATTCATATGTTCTGCTATGCCGACAAAGTAGATTCATTTCATAACCTCCCAGTTTAGAAAATGCAATCAAAAACTGTAAAGTATTTTTTTTAAGTACTGCTATTATAATGAACACTTTAACCATGAAACTAAAAATATATTCTTGGATAGAAACTCAAGTTCCCTTCAATTAAATTTAACTTAATTTGTAGAAGCTTTGGAAAAAGAATTTTAGTTTTTGCTGTAAACTAATAAATATGATGGAAAACAATTTTTACGCACTGTACACAGGTCAAGGGTGAAACCAGATGACACTTTTGGGAATGGTGGGTCTACATCATCAAAAAGTAATCTGGGAAGGCACAACCAATACTACAGTTAATACTACAGTTTTCACATTTATTTTAAAATTTATGAGATCTGTTCACTATGCATGTTCATAAAAAACGAACTTGGATGTATCCAAATCTATAGTTTTTGTAAATATTATGATTGATAATACTAGAGGCAAGGTAAGTTTGAGTGAAGCCATCACCATAGAAAATTCTGAACATGAATGGCACAGTCTCTATAAATTTATTTATGTTTTAAAAAAAATAAACTTCTCTTTTTCTAGCAACCAGCCACTGAAAATGTACTTCGCGCTGCCCACTTGATAAAAGATAGACGCGATTCCTTGTTTATGCTTTTTCTTTTGGTCACAAATTAAATTGGATTTGCTCTCGTATGAAACTGTTTTATTCAGAAAATGTCTGCCATGAAAAAAAAAATTTTATTCCAATAAAAATTTGATTAAAAAGCCTCTGAAGCATTCTGCTAAAACTTTATCTTCATTTGGTGCTTATGCTCAGTTTTTGGGATAAAAATATGTTTAATAAACCCTTCTGTAGTATTATGTTTGGGAGACATAGTAATAATAAAAAAATAATTTTAATATTAAAATCCCTTATTTTCCTGCAACAGGCTACTCGGTATCGACTTAGGACTAGCCGCTCTCCACTCGTTTGACACAACTATGTGTTTGTGTTTCCTTTGCCAATGAGTAATGTTGATTAGCCCTTATAAAGTATTGTTCTATTCAGAAGGAATATGCACTGTATTTCAAAAAACCAATGTTTCAACTAACATTTCCAAAAGACACCATTAAACTATTATAATAAATATTTTAACAGTGTGAGATTAAATGTGTTATTTTGCCTATGTACCGCATGAATGTTCATTTTGTGTATTATTTGCTATTTTTCATGTCTAAAGTAGAGGTTAAGTAATGTTTCAAGTCTCCTTCGCTTTTATCGGAGCCATTTAATTATATCTGACCTGGAATTATATTAACAAAAATGAAAATTCAAACAGAACCTTGTATGCCCCATTTAAATAGAAAAAGAAAAAAAAGCCTTTACAGTCTGGGTGATGGCAGACTGGGGCACAACATTATCCCCTAAAATTACTAATCACTTGTGAATTTCCATGACTTTTCGAGGATTTCTTGATAATTCCCAGATTTTTTTTCCGACCCATTCCAAATACCCAAACTTTACATAATGTGGACTTCCTGCTCCTGAACTAGGAACTGTGAAAACTCTATAGCAGCCGTAACTGGTGAAATGTAAACTATGACAATTCATCAACTGAGTGAACAGTGACGGGAGTACAAGACATCTGTTTTTTTTTTTTTTCCTATTGTAATTCGTTCAGTGTACCTTCTTTTGGCTCCGGACTGACGCTCCGCCCTGACGCCTCTTCGTTCACCTCGGGAGTCGCAGGTAGCGGGCTGGCAGCTGACAACTGAAAACATACGAGGAAAATCACTAGAAGAACACGAAAAAAAAAATTTTTTTTGTGTTGAGAAGAACAAACTTCAAAACATTTTCCATTGAAGGCAAAAAATATCTTATAGTCAATTCTTATTTAATAAAATTTCTTGGACATACACCATTGAAGTTTTGTACAGTTTGTCATGTAAAAAATTAATAAATGCAAACGGAAAAAAAACAAGCCTAAATCAGCCTATGTCAAACAGAGACACCCAACGATGAACCTAAACAGGTATTATCGACAACAAAATGATGACAGCACAGATGATCACATTCAAACTTAAATATCAGACAGCACAAAAATTTTGTGGAAGGAATTTAGTTATGAAAAAATAACAACATCACATACGAACACAGTGGGCTAACAATGACGAGGCAGTTCCAACAATAACAGCAAATGCGGACAGACAACAAAACCTGGACAACGCAGCAGATATAAGAACACAAAGATGAAGATAAACAGATATTATGGACAACACAATGACAACACCGAAGAACACAGTGGGTTTACTATGACAACATCAGGGCAGCACTCGTCTGTCATTAGCTGTGCTAGGGGAGGAGGTCGCAACATATACAAGCCCCCTGTTGTTTTCCAGTGTGCGATATCAGTCTGTCTGTGCCAGTTCACGAAACTTCACAACTGGGTTTATTTTTATTTGTTATTTTGCATTTATTAATTTTTTTTCCCATGACAAACAGTGTAAAACTGCAATGACATATGTCCAAGAAATTGTATTAAATAAAAAAAAATTCCCATTGCATGAATCATTAAAAGAATGAACCATCTTATTAAGGTAAACTATAAAGCTGTACAAATACAAGCTTTTATTTAAATTCCCTGCATTTTACACTTCCCTTCACTATACGATACTTTTTATGTGGTCCCGTGTAATGCTTGCTAAGTTGAAATTTTCCACCTTTTAGACCTATCTGTTTATCTTTTTTTTTTGCAACATTTTTACTAGGTTCCTTGAGAAGTGCAAGGATGGAGCTCTGTTATAGTTACCGACCTACGACTAATGATGCACCTTGGACATTGCGAATACTCTCTCCATTTCATAGCAACTCTCAAGATTCGGTCTGTCCTGCTATGTTCAGGGGCGCAACAACAGGGGGGGGGAAGGGTATTTTGCCCCCCCCCCCCCCTCTGAAACCTTGAAGTGGGGGCAAACGGGGGCAAATAAAGTGCTGTGTAATCAATTTTTAGATATTAAAACTGCTTAAATAGCACCATTTTCCACCTTGAAATACAAATTTTCCCGGGGGAGGACCCCCGGACCCCCCCGCTTTAATAGGGGGGATAGATGATTCTTTATAAAAAGGAATATTGCCCCCCCTCCCCCCCCTTTTGGAAATTTTGTTGTTGCGCCCCTGGCTATGTTGGTATGATTTTTTTCTCTCTCTCCAATTCCAGATTTTTTACGAGGAACTAGTCGCGAATGGAAGCGAGCGGGCCGGGTATGCACGCACGCGTGCGTGCATGCGGCACGTCGGGAAGCGTCGAAGGCCCCAACCTGCTGCGCTCTCCGCCTGCGCGGGGCTCCGTGCGTTCGCTTGGGCCTGACGGACATCTTATGGCGCGCCGCGCTGTGGCTGAGCGGCACGCCCGACACCCCCACGTCCAGCTCCGCGTCTGCAACCAGCACGAACACCGCGCTGTCACCGGCGACTTTGAATACATATATATACTGTATAGAAGTCGCCAGCCCAGGTTAAAATTTCTAATACGGTTTAGAGGTAGTTGGTTAATTCACCGCCGCAATCGCCACCATCTCTAGGGGCATCGACTTGTGGTGGTCCCTAGCAGACAAGTGTCGAACTCTTCAAACACCCACTTCCCCATTCCCGTTGAACGACCTTGAGCTGCAGTGAATGATTGATGGGGGGTGCGGGGAATGACATTGGCGACAGTGCTGCGCTCTAACGTGTAAATAACAACAGACGATACAGGGTGTCACGGCAGCGCACTGCAGCGGTGAAGTTCCCAAGCTGCTCATCCTACGCTCCTGAAAAACGTAGAGTAAATCCTATCCACTCGCGACTTCTATACAGTATATATATTCACAGCCGGCGACAAGGCACACGGACCAAATATACACTACTTCCGACCCTTCAAAACACGGGCCTCCGCCGTTCTGACACACATTACGCACATGTTATAAATAAAATACTGAAATTAGTTACACAGTAGCATTTCTTAATCAAAACGGCACCTCGGCAAAGAAGAATATTGCTTAATTGAAAAATGACTTTTATGAATTTAACATAATTAGTAACAAGACATTTGATTAATCTCCGAGAGAAAACTAAAAATATCACATTCTAAAGAATAAACACAACATTATTGAAGTGAATAAAACAACTTGAGAGCACTTACGTCCAAACCATAGTAAAATAATTTGGAATGAACTGCAAAATATTTTGATGGATAAAGAAACTACTACAATCATGTGACTGTGGGTAAATACCACAGTGTAAATTATTTGAAAGCAATCAATAAGAAAAGTGGTTTTTGGTTTTAATACCCAACCCCCCCCCCCCCCCCCCCAATTCTCTCTGCACCCCCAAATGGAATTCTGTGTACACTACTGTAATACATGAAGAAATTTCATTATTGTAGTTTAAATACTAACAACATGTACTTTCAAGACTTGGTGGAAGATGGAATTATTGTGAAATATTGTCAAATCTTTTTAATCAATTAAGTGTCATGAAAATGTGAGCTCAATACCCATTACCAAAGAAGTGGTGTCGGACTATTCTTCCCCATCTTGCACCCCTTATTTTTTTGCACACAACTAGTATTGTTACTGAACACTAGCCTATATACCTATATTATTGAATTCAAAGTTTTGCTTGTAAAAAATTGCAGTAATAAAACTGGCGGAACACACTTTCCTTGATTTTTTAACTCTTTGAACTTCGATGTTGAGCCAGGATCGCCTTCCTTATTTCCTGTTCCGATTCTTCGTTGAATCTGGCTCTCCTGACCCTTTGAATCACACTGCATAGAACAGTCACATGATTCAATAAATTGGAGAGAGAGAGACATTTGAAAAACAGTTGGAACAGGATTTTAAAAATGGCAAACCTGATTCAAGATAGGAGTTCGAAGGGTCAAAGTAGTACATCATTCCAAGGTGTGTGCTACAGTCATGCAGCAGTCAAAACTCTACAGTGGGGCTACTTTTTGTGGAATGTTTTCGATTCAATACCAAAACGGACAAAATGAAATAAAAGTTTATCAGTGTCCTAATTGTTGAAATTGTAAAAAATCATATCAAGTGTTACTGCTAAACTGCAATGAAAAAGTTTCTTTATTATTCTTTAAGAGCGATTAGGCCATTCAAATTCATATAAGAAACAGACATGCAGTTATTTCCAATATTCTAATCTGTCTCAATAAAGTCACCATTTTGTTATTTGCAAGCAACTTTGTCACAGCTGAAAATCTTGAATATGTCATCATTTATTTGAATACAAATTGTTTAATTTGCATTTTGTAGGCACATGTAGAATTTATGTGTGCACCATAAGAAATTATTCAAAGATAATAATTTTAAGAACATATATGGTAATAATGCTTAGATAGTTTCAGAATAAATTAGTAGTGAAATAATGTCACATAACGGTAAAATAAAAGGAATCATATACTTTACTGCATAACAATTTTTTTGGAAACATGCATAAATATTGAGTCAATTACCGTTATCATAATATGCAGTCTTCTTGTCATGCAGTGACAGCTTGGAAGAATGGCCTGAAGTTTGACCGAAGGAATCCTGAAAAAATAAAACACGAAATTCAGAAATTAAGTTATTTGTGAATGTTCAGCCCGCACTTGACTTCACTATCAATCATGTGTCTGTATGCCATAAATAACAAATAGCAAGTAAGTGGTCAAATAAAATAACAGATTGAAATATTGAGGAGGACCCCACATAAATTCACCCAAAAAAATGACTTCACAATAATCTAGAGCAGCGGTTTCCAATTTTTTCGGCCAGGAAATCCTGTGATCGACTTTTCTTTTGGCAGAACCCCAACTCCTTCAATGAAAGTTATTTGACAATAATTATGCCTGATTTATATGGCATTCGTCCTGACTCATGGAACCCCTGTGTCCCTGCCACGGAACCCTAGGGTTCCGCGAAACACCTTTCGGGAACTGCTGATCTAGAGCTCAGTATCAGATTATAATTTTAATTAAGTACTATAGTATGTACAGTAATGCTTGTACAGAAAGCATAAAATCAAATACTAAATACTGACGTATTCATTTTTTTATTTTGATTGATTATTAATGTTCAACTTAATTTTGTCTTGCACTTGAGATCTCTGTACACTTCCATATTGTAACTGCGATGTTATTCCACAACACGGAAGCCCAAACAATATATACCTAAGATATATCAGCCATAATGGACCACTTAAAACTGTCACAGAGTTTGTAAGAACTAACATCACGCATTAAGCATCTCAGCCATCTCTATTGCCAAGTTATGTGGTATTTACTCTGACTTATGTCACAGAAAACTATTGCAGATGGAAGGTCCTGAAATGAAAATGTTTCAATAAGCAATGAAGTGGCCGCTATCACGTGTTATGGCACGACAGTTGTATAGTGCAGGTGCTTTGCCGGGGGGAAGAAGAGAGGCATGTTAGGGAGAATGTGCACGAAGATGAAGTACCTCATCCATTTCTGAACTACCCATGCTGAGGAGGGAGCCATCGCTGCAAGTGCTGTGAGATTTTGTAGGGTTCTCCTGCAACACAGATCATTTCCACATGCATCAGAACATAACACCCTCAATTCTGCATAAAGTTAATACAGTATACAATCAATACACATTAACATCATTTCATTTAAAAAAAAACTTAAGTTATGTGTTCAAGAAGAAAATATGTCAATAATTATTATTTGCTTCGCATCCATAAGAATAACTTTATGGTAGAATAATATTTAAGTAGGTATGTATTACTAATTCTCCATATATACATGCCTACATGCATAAATATAAAAAGTTCATAAATTCCTGAGCATATATTTCTCAACTTTTATTTAGGTATGTTATACATAATTGTATTTTACAACACACATTTACAAATCATACATTATCATTATTGTTATTACAATGAAAGAAAAAACATATTTCCCAAGAATAAATGACTGGAAAAAGAAGCCCCCTCAAATACAAACCTATCTCGTTGCTGTGCTATAAAACAATAATCCCATTTGTGACAATTCAGGGACATATACATCATTTTGCAAGGACCAAGTATAGAGACAGCCGAACTGGTTGCCTCAGGGTTCTACAGGGTGGTTTGAAAAGAGGAGGATGCCCCCTCCGCCCCTCCCTGAAATCAATGTCTGCATTAGACTCACTTTGGGTATAGCCTGTGTCATGCAGCTTGTCTCGAATTCAAAAGTTCTCAAAAGTCATACCAATGGTATATACCTCATTCTGCCTGTGTTCTGCCAACAGTGTTTGTACACAAATTCATGTGGTTTTCAGTGTTCGTAAACAGCATTATGTGTTGCATTGTTAGGAACAGGTTGGGAAATGGATGCTACTGGTGCCACTTCCAAAAACTGTCAAATTTGAGACAAGTTGCATGACCCCATAGGTAGGAGGGGGCGGGCGGTATATCCCCCTTCCCAAAATCATAATTTTTTTTTTTTCCACCGACAAAAAGAAATAATCTGAAAACAGACAGCGGGCCAAGTGGTTCTGTCCCCCCCTTCCCGCGTAAATGAGATTTTGCATAATCTCCTGCTCCTAGATGTTCAGATGGCACAGATGTCTTGGTGGCACCACCAATAAGCTCTAATAAGCAGTTTCCCATGTGTTTTGCAGGTACTTGAACTACGGCAATAACAATAAATTGACAAGGTATAAATTTAAAATTAAACTACAGTCATATTGTTTAACTTGCTTAAAGATTTTCCAAAGCACTTTAAATTTGCTCGGAGTTTCAGTGAAGAGGAGGTGGCGTAGGGTGCGGTGTTATCTGGCACTCCACCTCTACTGCAAGTACTATATACAGGAGGGATACATAGGGATGGAGATGGAGGGGCTATATCTCCACCCCCACCCCCAGCCTGCCCCATAATGAAATTATTCTACATATTCTTATACAAAGTCTGCGTCGTCGTGCACAGGCAAGTGCTTACGCGGAATTTCTTTTAGAAATGGATTGGGGGTAGGGAGAATATAACCACATTGCCCGCTGTTTGTTTTCAAATTATTTCCTTTTGTAAGTGTTTATTTTTTTAAGGAATTTGGGAAGTGCCCCGCGGGGGGAGGGGGTAGATTTCCACCCATCCCCTTCCCCTCCCCCCTTGCGTACGCCCTTGAGTCTATGAGAGCCAGCAAGAGCAATAAGTGCTTTGAGAATGCTCTAATTAACCTCGACACGGGTAGAGGGAAATGCTTCGGAAACGGCCGCAGCTCCACTTCACAAAAACACAAACGCCGGAAGTCGCAGTTTCACCGAGCGCGATGAGCACGCAGGGGGTCGCGGCACGTCACATGACACCGGCAACACCGCCAACACTGGCAACACTGGCAACACTGCCAACCCGTGTAAACAAGGCCCGCCGACAGCCGGCGCAGCGGGTTGCGACATCACAGCCGGAGCGTCTCGTTACAAACCCCCCCCCCCCCCCAACCACCCAATAGGGAAGAAAGCGGCGAGGAACCGGAAACAGCAGCCGGAGGAAGTGACATCCTCCGCGCTTGCGCAACGCCTTCACCCCCCCCCCCCCCCCCCCCCCCTCCTTTACAATTTTTTTCACACTACATCAACAACTTCTGGCCGCGAGACGTGTTCCAATTGGGAAGCCTAAGATGTACCTACATCAAGCTCTGTCCCTGCCTGAACACGCCCGAATATTCACCCTTCGGCCAACCTCGGGTTTATTTATATATATTTATATTTCTCTGTTTATTTTAATGTATCTATACTAACCTAACTAACCGTCCATAGTGTTTTAATGTAGCTAACCTAACCGACCACTTTTAATATTGGAATTAATTTTTCCTGCGCAAAAATAAAACAAATCCCGAGGTTGGCCGAAGGTGAATATTCGGCCGTGTTCGGGCAGGAACAGAACTTGATGTACATCTTAGGCTTCTCGTTCCCGTTCCAATTCCCTGAAATCTATTCGACCGACGAAGAACATCTGCTGCAGGATCGTCACGGCAAAAATAAATCGAAAACCGCTATACGACTTGTGGTCTAAAGAGCTTCCCAAGTATGGTACACGTCTTTGAAGTTGGGGCCGAACAACAATTTTTATTGTAAATAATAGAGAAAGTACTTAAAATAGAACACTAATCGTATGGATTATGTTTTACTGAATTAAGTTCTGCAACCACTGCAAATTTTGTGGCAGTATAAAAATGGTGTCATATAAATAATTTGAGGTAGTAAGATGTCACAAAAATATGTGGGAAATAAAGGTGTTACTCCCAATTATTTCAAGTCTGCAACAGCCACAAAATTCGCGGTGGATAACGAAGTAAAGTTGCCAGACCTATCTATATGGCCCTGTGGTTAGTTCGCGCCTACTTCACAGGTTCAGTCGCTTTGAAGGAGAGAGATAAGAACCAAAACACGCCGTCTAGGTTTCAGAAGTTTTAAGGCCGTGACATTTTTCCATCGTTTGCATTTTCAAGATATGGCATTGTTAAAGCATAGTATATAATTACGTGGAATCCCTGAAGTTAAAAGTGACTGGCTTCTACAAATAATTTTCACTGTGAAGTCACTGGCATTTAGTATTTAATCTGTATGTGAGAATGTCTACAACTTAAATAATACTGCCAATAGACCTGATGTTAAAGTCTTTGAAAACCTCTTAATGTTTTATGATATACAGCGATCTAATTTTTTTCTTTAATATTAAACTATGAATAATAGTTATATCACAAAAATTATTGTTACTAATATGGCGTATTTCAGTTGCTATCAAAAACAAAATAAGACATTGTCATGCGCATTTTTTTTTTACATCAGACGGTGATGCAAGGGTGAGCGATAGGAATTCTAATACGCCATATTGGTTGCAACAGTTTTTATGCCATAACAATGTATTATCGTTTGGTATTAAAAACGCCTTCGTTAAGGCATACATCACGCATTAAGAGATTTTTAAAGACGTGACATTATTACCGATGAAGACATTAAAAAAAACCGAATTCATCACTAAACGCCAATGACTTCTCCAGTATTAGGAGTATTAGGACGGGGGCTTAACAACACAGCCGTCATGAGAAATAAAGGGCCCACGGGCAAATAATTTTGTAGGGCCCACTCCCATTACTTAAAATGAGTTGCAACTTTTCAAACACCGTAATTATATAATATTATATATATATATATATATATATATATATATATATATATATATATATACTGTAAACGTTGCCGTGGTCATAACTGAACACCTACAACTATCGCATAACACACACACACACACACACACACACACACAGTGCCTAGGTTTCAGGGATTTTGTTTTATTTCCTCCTCCCCCCCTTTCCCATTATTTAGTGATTCCTCTCTCATTGGCCTGGTATGACAGTGTTCACGAAGGAGCGCGATTGTACATTATTTGTGACGTCATACACGGGTACTTCAAATATATAAATTCACAGTAGAGATTCTAATGGTGATCTGAAGCCGAACGTGCAGACCGCATGAAAAGGGAGGGGGGGGGGGGTTGTTGTCTGGAAATGGACATGGACGTACAGCGCGGCTGTCTGTGTAAGGGCACGCCCGCGCCTAACACACATTCCCCTCGGAGCCGCCGGCACAGAGCCACGCAGACCCGCGCCGCACACAGACACAACACACAGACACACCGACACAACACATCGCACGTCCTTGTACCAGCACGCCGCGTTACGTCAGCTCGTTCACGATCACGCTCCACATAACGTGGCGCAATGACCGTCCGGAACCCCCCCCCCTCCCCCCCCCCCCCCCAAAGACACGTAACCCACGCGCGTTCGGCGCAGTGACACTAGACTCCTCGTAACAAAAGACTGAGGACCGCGTTCCGAGCCACGAGGGTTGCTTTCAAGACACCAACAAACTCTCCTTCTCTTTGGAACTCGATCCATCGAATTCAATATATCGAACCACATAAAATGCTCTACAAAGATTGGATTCAAATAAACTATAATTTTTTTTTAATTGAAAGACATTTCACAAGCTTCAAGTCCTTGATAACACAACGCAAATCTCGCTCCTTTCACGTACAACAATAATGTTACAGGTTCGAAAAGGATCGCCCAATTAATTAAATACAGTTTTTTTTATCTACTAATATTTACATTATAACAACCTAAACGTCTGTCCACAAATCAACCACTCTTTCATTAAGTCCACAGTTTACCCTCACTAGAGCTATGCTCGACAGTGGCGCACTCTACTGCTCGTCTCTTACAGCGAACCTCTGTCACAACTCACTGCCTCGCGCCACTCACTCGTCCGCCGCGCACACAACACCTGGATGCTTCAGTCCACGATGCACCAGTCTCCGCACACGAAGCCCGTCGCTCGCCGTCCGCTGTCGCTGGCCAAGGGGTTACTCATCATCTTCACTTCACTCTCTCATCACTCAAGAGGATTCGCCGGTGTCGCCACCAGCCTCGGTCACTCCCTCACCGCTCACCGCACGCCGGCCTCCGTCTTGAATACCTGCCGAGCCCCGGCCTGGAAAGGTCTCATAAACCCTTCCGAGGTGTCGCGTCATCAGAACTTCCCTATTTGACACTCGAAGCTCCGAGAACGTTGGCGTCCTAGTTACGCCACTTCACGCAGACGAGGCTCTGGGAACGTGCCGAGCCCTCGGGAGACACGCCGCTAGGGGATTGCTCCCCCCCTTTTTGGTTTTGTTTTACCCAGCCCTCTTAGCGTCAGCCCTGCCGGCATGGGGCCCCCACGGGCGAGGATACGGAATACGCCGTATTATCAATCGTGAAAGGTGTTAAGAACTTCGGCTGTGACCAGAAGCCGAGGCTACCCATCCCAGCATTGTCACCGCCTCGGCCCCCCTGCCTCACTCAGCTGACCAGACAGTTGGCTGTGTCCTTGGCCGTGTGGACTTATGTCAGCACTGCTGGCGCATATCCCGGATCTCCCACATCACACCGGGACCCCTCAGTCACTCAGTGAACCCATTGGTCTAGCTGTCCAGGCCAGTGCCGGAGCTGTGTCATCGCTCACAACTCATTAAAGGGCTGCCCTCGAGACAGAGGGGGAGGCGCCGCTCCTAAATAGGGTCGCAGCAGAGGGACAGAAGCTGCCCATCCCGGGGGATGGGGTCTTCCCTGGACTCCACCCCACCACCCCCCAACACTGGCCGGCGCGCTGGGCCGACTGGTTCCGTACCAACATGTACACAGATGAGAAGGTTTGCGTGCTTCAAAAAATTTTTCTTTGTATTTGACCGAATACATATGTAAGGTTGATTCAAACAAATATTTCGTTGTAGTAATGATTAGGTTGATCCGGAAAAAAAAAAAAAATTTTTTGTCAACTCTATATTTTGTTAGGGATACAAAATAAAGTTTGTTACAAATAAAATTTGCCATGGCCAACCATATATTTCGTTACATCAAGTATATATTTGTTTCGCAACATAAAAATATTTGTCTCCTACAAAACAATCTTATCTGTGTAAGAGTTGTTAGATTACTCTTTCACTATTAAGGACCACGCCTACATGGCATTGCATGACATTGCAAAAATTTGCACATAATTAAGAAATATACACGGGCAGTAACGATTTTTCGACTTATCCGCAGGCAACAATTCAGGAGCTGGGTGTACCAACATGTCTAACATGAATACACGGGTTAAAAAAAATATTAACTTCTTTCTTCATTATCGGTTTGTGTATCTCGCTTTTTCAAGGCAGGAGCGACATATACGCGAAGACAGTGTGTCACACTGTAAGGATTTTTATGTCAAACTTTTAACTGCCTTTTACTCTCTCTCTCATTCTCTCTCTCTCTCTCTCTCTCTCTCTCTCTCTCTATATATATATATATATATATATATATATATATATATATATATATATATATATAAGTGTAACATCTTAGCTCTCGGTATACGGCATTTGGTAGGTGAAATTTGGTGAATAGAACGGAAATGCATAACGACGGTGCTGCCATCTGTTGCGAATGGCGTGAACTAAAGTTCACAAAGCCAGAGGGAAACTTTATAGTATTAAGTGTTTAATGAATTTTAACAACACAGGCCGTATTTTAATAAAATTAATTGTAGAAAGTCAGGTCCAAAGCCAGGGGTTTAGAATTTTTTTAAAAGTCTTTTTCACTTTTATCGAAGCCGTTTTATTATATAACTTAACATTTCGGTCTGCAAATGGAATGATTCGATAGTCGAAGTAGCTGCTCCGGCAGCGAATTTTTAGCAGCGGGTGCGGAAACTACTTGAGATTCGCGTTCAGAAATGTAGTTGAAGACATCATTTGCGTTTATTTATCACTCGGCATTATTTTAAATTTCGTGTCAGATTTTCTTATTATAAGTGTATTTGCAACACGAGAACACGTGAATCTGCTCGTTACCGGCGACTAATGTTACACATAACTGGCGAGTACTCAAAGAATTACACACACACACACACACACACACACACACACACACACACACATATATATATATATATATATATATATATATATATATATATATATATATATATGTAGTAGGTCGTAATTCACACATTAACTCTATTTTATGAAGCGCGGACTCGTAATTTGAACATTCGGTCTTGAACACCTAATAAAGCACCAAATAAAATTTTAAGGTTAATCTGTATTGTACGGATTAGCGCCAAAAAAAATCGTAAAAATATGAAATAACTTTCATTATATGCTATCTTACGTCCTCTTTTCAGAACCGCCTGCGGAGATAAAAAATTCCAATTACTTTTGGAGATATCGAATTTTTTAATATTCATTTTTTGGCAATGTTTTTAAAAAAAAAAATTTAAAAATCCGAAAATACCTTTATTCTGTGCTCTTTAACTTCCTCTTTTCATTAAACCCGGCGGAGATCAGAAATTCCAAATACTTTAGGAGATATGGAATTTTTTAATTTTCATGTTGTGCACTGATGCGGCGTTGAGAGGGAAGCCTACGATTCACACATCCTTCTGGACATACCCGAATACTCACGTTGGCAAGCCTTCACTTTTCTTGAAATTAGCAAGAAGTAATTAAAAATACTTTAAAACATTGTGGATGGTTGGTTATATTAGGTAAGTATAGCTACATTAAAAAAACTGTAAAATCATTTTATGGTTGCTTAGCAAATAACTTTTTAATATGTAGCTATCCAGCGCTAGGAAACCGTTTACATGATTTTACAGTATTTTTAATGTAGCTATCCTAACCAAATCAACCATCCACAATGTTAAGAAGTATTTATAATGTAGCTAACATAACCTAATTGACCATTAGTTTTCATGAGTTGCATATTTATTTACAATAAACAAAAAAAAAAAAAACCGAAGATGCACGATCGGGCGTTCGCCTCTCGTCTGTTGAAAGAAGGCTTGCCAACGTGAGTATTCGGGTATGTCCAGAAAGATGAGTGAATCGTAGGCTTCCCGCGTTCACCATTGTTGCTTGTTTACAGTATGATTTTTTTTTTCTTTTTTTTTCCGCGACGTAGTTGAACGACTACATCACGTAAAATGAAAATTACGTGAGTTCCTACTGTTCATCCTTTTTCCCGGTTTGTTAGGTCAGGTCAGCTACATTATAAATACTTTAAAACTAAACAACTATTAAAAATAAATTTTATTATTTTTAATGTCCGTTCAGTTTCAAAGTATTTATACTGTAGCTGACCTGACCTAATCTACCTTTGTCCCGTTTTGTTAGGTCAGGTCAGTTACATTATAAATACTTAAAACTATACAAGTAAAATTAATTGATATTATTTTTAATTTCCGTTTATTTTGAAGTATTTATCATGTAACTAACCTTACCTAATGGAAAATTTCTGTTATTTAGGCATTCACGCACACACGGCAAAATATAAAATGGCGTCTGTTGAATGATTACATAGGGCTTGTATTGCAAAATAAGAACGGTGATATCTCCAAAAGTAATTGGAATTTTTAATCTCCGCAGGCGGTTTTGAAAAGAGGACGTAAAAGAGCATATAATGAAAGTTATTTCATATTTGTACGATTTTTTTTGGCGCTAATCCGTACAATACAGATTTACCAATTTTAATCTTATCTCCGTTTGTTAGCAGCGTAAGACAAATAAAAAAAAAGAGAGAGAGAGAGGTGGAAATCGCGAATGATTCAATCAGTGTCTCAACTAGTCGACGCCAGCCAATGGCAGGCTCTCCGCGCAACAATGGCCCCGTCACCCGATGAAGCGTGGTTGGACCGCGCTGTCGAGCTGCGGCGACCGACCGTTTCATCTGAGCGCGGTCGACTCCAACCACACTCAACCACACTCAACCACACTCAACCACCCGCGACCACGTGGTGACTGCCGTTTGCCACGCGGCGCAGACTTCTCATTCACAGTTATTAGAGGTGTAAAAGTAACGAAAAAAAAGAGTACCGTATGTATTCGTATGTATTCGTTACTATAACAATTAGTACTCGTTACTATCGTATCGTTACGTTACTCGTTACTTCTGATACCGCATAACATGCTATGTTATGTTGCAGCAACGAATCGAGTCGTATTGCGTACGCGTACAGTATGACGTCACGTAAATAATAATAAATATAATATAAACAATTAACAATATTTGATAATTAACCGTTTTTGTTGACCAAGAAACAATTAAATCTCATTAGAGGCGGCTTTATTATATTATCTCTTTTAAGATAAGAACAAAAAAAAACGTGAAAATACGCGATAATAAAAAACAAAAACATACGTATTTCTAATTTTTAAAAAATACTTTCTTACGTTCTTTCTGTTCCAATCTCAAACTTTGTCTACACAAACAATACCTTTAAAAAACAGTAAAAAACTTGGACGACGAATTTCCAAATTATACTTTACTTAATAAACAAACATCATCGTTCTTTGTAACGTAAATTCATCGAATATGCGCGCGCTTGCGTAAAACATACGAAAAATGCGAGTAACGAAATGCATCCGTGTGTAACGTTTCGTTACTCGTTACTAGATGGCGCACCCGTTACTCAGTACCGAATACATACGGTTTGCTACAGCTCTAACAGTTATGGGATGTCGCTTGAACGTTACAGAGTTACGGTTTTGAATTGTGCCTGAGACATTTGTTTGCTGCATGGGTTATACAAATAAACGGCGATCGGGAAATTTTTTTTAAAACTATTTTTTCAATGTTTTGAAGTGAAACTTCTTTTGCCGACGGTGCTACAATTTCGAGCGTTACGAAAATACCGATCGCACGTTGTTGGGTTGTTGGGAGAACCGGGAGAGTAGGGTTTCAGCGGCTACGCGACTCCAACACACGCGCTAGTGGTCGAATTGGGAAATTGGCAAAAGGAGGGGTGAGGGATGGGAATAGATACTATGAACGTAGTTGTAACGTACCGGAAGAGGAGACAGCAGGGGAAAGAGGAAGGAAATGACGCGGCAGAGATGCTGAGGAAATCTCGTAAACGCCGCTCGTGTTCGTAACAGCTTCGGTTGCACGTTCGCATCGACAAAACAAGTTGAAAACTTGTACGAATTATGACCCGAAGTCCTTCCCAAGGCTGGTGTAAATTTGTGGTGACCATAAACTTCAAAAGTATCTTTCGTTTTCTCCAAGAAGCCTTCCAAGACGCCATATTTTTTTTTTTTTTTTTTTTTCGGTTTCAAGTAATTCAATTGTATGGTCCTTCGATGGTAATCATTAGGGCCATGAAAAATTTCGCGAAAAGATCCCGAGAGTAGCTGGAAGTTGAAACACTGTAGCATCGTCTGTGTTTCGTGATTGGGTGAGTTACTTTGAGGTGCATGTCGATTGTTACAACAACCAATCACACTAATTCAGTGTGGAAGCAAACAAAAACAAGGCAACGACTTCTCTCGCTGGACGGCCGCCAATCACAAGGAAGAAACCGCTGGTGTGTGGTATACCTTTGTTGCAGTCTAGTAGGCGTTCAGATTTTTTTATTTTTTTTTTTTTCGAAAATTTCCAGCCCCTAGTAATCATCGACCGAAACCGAGACGGTTCTAATGGATAGTTGTCCCACTATCATGATGACCAGAGGAGAGAGAGTGAGAGTGCTCACCTGGAGGCGCGACAGCAGCTGCCGCAGCTCGTGCAAGCGGCGGCGCCTGGGGGGGTCCTCGTCGCCGCGTCGAGCCACCATGACTGCCCGCACCACCGCGCCACCGCGCCACTGCGCCACGTAACGGTGCCGGCCCGCTCTCTTGACCGAGTGGCCGCGGCTCACGGGAGGGGGGGGGGGGAGAGGCGGCAGAACCCCTCCCACCCCACCCCTCTCCCACCCGACACCACACCCACCCGCACGTAACTCAGAACTGTCATAACTTAGAAACCTCGAAAAATATCCACGTAACTTAGAACTGTCATAAGATAGAACGATCATAACTTAGAACTGTCATAACTTAGAAACCTCGGAAAAAAATCCACATATCTTAGAACTATCGAAAGTTAGAACGATCATAACTTAGAAACACGCAACTCAGAAACACGTAACTCAGAAAACCCGCAACTCAGAACCACACAACTTAGAAACGTCGTAACGCAGAAAGTCATAACTTAGAACTATCACTACTTAGAAACACACAACTTAGAACAGGCATAACTTAGAAACACACAAAGCAGAACCACACAACTTAGAACAGGCATAACTTAGAAACACACAAAGCAGAACCACACAACTTAGAAACGTCATAACGTAGAAAGTAATAACTTAGAAATATCACTACTTATAAACACGCAACTTAGAACTGTCATAACTTAGAAACACGCAACGCAGAACCAAACAACTTAGAAACGTCGTAACGTAGAAAGTCATAACTTAGAACTATCGCTACTTAGAAACACACAACTTAGAACAGGCATAACTTAGAAACACGCAACGCAGGACCACACAACTTAGAAACGTCGCAACGTAGAAAGTCATAACTTAGAACTATCACTACTTAGAAACACACAACTTAGAATTGTCATAACTTAGAAACACGCAACGCAGAACCACACAACTTAGAAACGCCGTAACGTAGAAAGTCATAACTTAGAACTATCACTACTTAGAAACACACAACTTAGAACAGGCATAACTTAGAAACACGCAACGCAGAACCACACAACTTAGAAACGTCGCAACGTAGAAAGTCATAACTTAGAAATATCACTACTTAGAAACACGCAACTTAGAACTGTCATAACTTAGAAACACGCAACGCAGAACCACACAACTTAGAAACGTCGTAACGTAGAAAGTCATAACTTAGAACTATCACTACTTAGAAACACACCTTAGAACAGGCATAACTTAGAAACACGCAACGCAGAACCACACAACTTAGAAACGCCGTAACGTAGAAAGTCATAACTTAGAACTATCACTACTTAGAAACACACAACTTAGAACAGGCATAACTTAGAAACACGCAACGCAGAACCACACAACTTAGAAACGTCGCAACGTAGAAAATAATAACTTAGAAACACGCAACTTAGAACTGCCATAACTTAGAAGCACGCAACGCAGAACCACATAACTTAGAAACGTCGTAACGTAGAAAGTCATAACTTAGAACTATCACTACTTAGAAACACACCTTAGAACAGGCATAACTTAGAAACACGCAACGCAGAACCACACAACTTAGAAACGTTCGTAACGTAGAAAGTCATAACTTAGAACAGGCATAACTCAAAAGATTCTATCTTGTGTGTTTCTAAGTTGTGACAGCACCCCAGCCGCACGCTACACGACGACAATCCCGGCTCCAGTGGGTGGCAGTACGCCGCAGGAACCTCGCGTTCCTTTACAGTTCACAACAGCTGAGAACTGTCTCGTTTCAGATGAGTTGTTTGGACGGTTCTTGCAATGGAGGAATATTGATGTGAAGAATTATTTTGGACACATACACCACTGCTAGTTTGCACAATGTGCCCACGGAGGAAACCTGAAGAACAGACAAACAGAAAACGAAAAACATACGCGCGCGCACAGAAAACCAAGCCAAATGTCGATGTTGTGTCTGTGTGGTCGGCGTTTTGTTTGTCAGAACATTTTGTTTAGTGACTTGATGTAAGCTTTTGGACATACGCCATTGCTAAGCACATGTATGTCTGTAGAAGAAAACTACAAAGAAAACAAATGAAGCAAAAAATGCTGTTGTCAGGATATAAACACCACACAATATTCCACAACAGGAATATGGTCAACAAAACGAAGTCGCACCTGTGTTTTCGTACCATGTGCGTCTCTGCCTGAGGACGGGAGCAGATAGCAGTTCCCGAAACGTCGCTTGTTTCTGTTTTAGAAAACTGTCGTGTTTGTTTCGTCTTTTCGTTTTGTCGTGTTTTTGTCTCGTTTTGACTGTTGTGCTGAATTTTTTTGGGTTCAATATTTTTGTGATGTTATCATTTGTGGGGTTTTTTTCGTTCTCTTCTTTTTTTTACTATTGTATTTGTTTCGTCTTTTCGTTTTGCTGTGTTTTTATCTCGTTTCTATTGTTGTGCTGAATTGTTTGGTTTCGGTATTTTTGTGATGTCATCATTTGTGGTTTTTTTTTTGGTTCTGTTAGTCCATTTTTCTTTGTTTTGTTAACCATATTCCTGTTGTGGAATATTGTGTGATGTATATATCCTGACAACAGAAATTTTTTGATTTATTTGTGTTTTTGTCATTTGTGTTTTTTTTTTGTTTTGTTTTCTTCTACAGACATACATGTGCTTAGCAATGGCGTATGTCCAAAAGCTTACATCAAGTCATGCACTCCCATTGCACAAATCTTTCAAAGATAATATTTTGTTTAGTTTCATCTTTGGGGTCCTCTGCCTGTCAATGTGTTGTCCAGGGTTGTTGTTTGTTTGTATTTACTGTTCTTGTTGCAACTGTCTCGTCGTTGGCCAGCCCATTGTGTTTGTCTGTGCTGTGATATTGATCTGACTGATTCCTTCCACGGAATTTTCTGTGCTGTCTACGCATTTAACATTTGAAATCGCCTGGTTTTTAGCTTGGTGTTCTGTGTGTGTTTGTGTATTATACTTGTTTGTCCATTCTTCACGTCTGCTCTATGACAGACAGTGTAAACTAGCAATGGCGTATGTCCAACATGTTTTAAAATGAGATAAGTTACACAAAACAGACTATAGTCTCTCTCACTCTTAGTTTTCAATAAATACTAAATATCAGCACTGTTGGCTGTTAGCATAAAAAATCTTATTTTTGTATAATTATATAATTAATATTTTTTTGCTACTTTTTTACTTCTCTAAGACCATAAAATAGTGTCTATTGAAAGCATTATTACAGATGTCATTCTAAATCAAATGCCATCCTAAAAAACAAATCATTACTTTGCAGGAAAAACTGTATGAAGTAGTCGATAACTATTAATAACAAGGAATTTCATTAAACTATGTGCTTTGCTCAAAAACAGCCAAAAAACTGAGTATTAAAATAAACAGGACAAACATTGTTGCCAAACCAGTTAAAATTGAGGTGGCGTGTATCAGTTACGTCGCATTATAAGTAATTGAATAATATCAAATGATGATCTAGATTAAATACAACAATAAAATCTATTTCCAAAAGTAATATTCGGAAATTTCCATTAAAAAAAATGTTTCAGATACATTTAGAATGATTTAAATTTCACTATGAAGTTGTGCCTGAACTTTTGAGCTGAACAGGCGTAGATCTGGCAACGGAGCAGACCGAAACAAGGACGGCGGTAATGGCAGATGCAGTGCCTTGGAAAGAGAAAGTAAATAAATGCCAGCCTGGCTGCCTGGGCTGGGCTGACGAGCGAAGTCGCTGGCGCCCCTGGTAAAATCAACCCAGGTGCGCCCAACGAAATAATGCGGGCCGCGAGGCCCAAGCGCCCAACATCCTGCATGGTTGAATCTTTTTGCCCCGCCCAACTCTTCTCACCTGGACCTTCCCCCCCCCCCCCCCCCTTTCTTGACCATTAGTTTTCTTCCCTGCTAACTGATCCCCGCATGACCCCGCCCAGGTTCTACCCGGGTCACTTTGGTCAGCTTTCAGACTGGGTAACCAAAAGGGTCGCCAGCAATGGTGCCAAACGCAGCCATGACTGGTCAATAAACCCCAATTATTAGAACACGATGCACGCGCCCTTGTTCTGCGTGGTTAAAACCCTGCATGGTATAGAGTGTGTAGACTTCGGCCTGAGACACACTTAGGTCCTCTCCTAACCTGGACACACTTGGATTTAACTTAGGCTAGGATAAAAAAAAAGAAAGGAAATCCTTCCTGTCGCTCGACGGCGCGCGGCGACGCCCGATCTCACACACAACCCCCCCCCCCCCCCCCCCCCCAACCCACCGTGTGGCTCAGTGGGCGGTTCGCGCTCCACGACCGGCCAATCACGCCGCGGCTGTTCTCGCTCTCCGCGGGGAACGGTCCGGGCGCTACAGCTATGATCCGCGGGGGGTTCGACGAACTCCGTCGCTCCAGAGACGCACAGAACCAAAGAGTATATAAAGGATAAGAGTTGTAACTCAATGTTATTACGAGCGAACCTTATCGAGCTCATTTGTTTGCCGAACATACCCGAAGTACGGACCCCAATTGTGCCAACTGCTAAACACACTAAATAAATAAAATTTGATTTGTCATCGCTGCCACCATCACGATAAAATTATTTATTAAATTATATTGAAATACAATAATTAAACAAGTTGTACACGTTTTAATTAATATTACACCATTTGCTTACTTTCTGTAGTACATTTTTATTAAAATAATGGTCATTTTTTTTATATTACAACGTTTGCAGCATGTTAGACCGAATCCTTGGAATTATTTGGTAAGGAATTCGTTGCCCTTTTCGACATGGAGGGGCCTGCACAGAACAAGGAGGGAAATAAAGAAGTGCGACTCTTACAGTGGAAACTGAAACCATGTGTCGCTATCTGCAGGGCGGGCCCATAACTACCAGCAAGTAAAAAATTGGAATACAGGTTCTCATACAAAGTTTTTTTTTTAGTTAATACGTTTTTTAACTAATTTAATCGATGCGAAAATACTTAATGCTGTTTTGTAATAAACCGTCATGTAATAAATAAAGGAGTAGGAGGTGCAAAAACTCATTGTATTACACACCACAAAATTAGTGGCTACCTAAACAGAGTGAATTTTCACTGGTTTGTTTGCCTGATAATAGCTTATACATTACTTATCCTAATAAATTAATGTAGTTATGTCAGCAGTATATTATGAAAACTACTATCTAGCGGACGGGCCCATAACTACTTCAAAAAACTAGGTCTCAGTCTCGGTAATTAGAGTTTCTCCCCCATGCAGAGACGCTCTCAGCCAGTCGCCGCGTGGCGAGGGTCGCGGGTTCGATCCCGGTAACTAGCGCCGAGTCGCTACGCAAGTGCGTCTAGTGTCAGGAGCGACGTCCGCTTCTAGCTTCTAGCGCGGTGTGTCGCCTCTGGCCTGGAACGCAGTCCTCTCGTCGTGTATACGGCAACTGTGAGATCTGAGCGTTATCCATTACATTATATGGCGGAGAAAAAAAAAGATGAAGGTTCAAAGGAGTTACATTTCTAAAAATTATTTTCACTGTTCTATAAACACAGTTTAAAAACGACATACGGTTAACAGGACTACTAATTTCCCCATAGGCGTGTTCTTAAAATGCTTTCCGTAAACAGATGTCACTCGGATGTATTGAACAGTTTTTTTTTTCTTTCAAAATGTTTCTTTTTCTAAATCTCTGCGCACCGTGTTTGTGTGCCCATGTAAAATCCTATCGCACAGATGATATCACCTGGGAAAATTGAGCTCGGAGACTTAAGAAACTGCACAATTCGCAACATTATCTGGTGCCATACAGACTTCATATACTTGTACACAGACACACGCCAATTAATTTTCTTTCCAGATTGTATTTGGTTCGATCATACGAATTTCGACATTGTACTATTGATTACTTGTTTTTTTTTTTTTTTGGGGCCCCAAACTACCCATGACGTAATAACGCATTTTTTGTAGGTCTCTATCGATACTATTTGTTGAGTACTTGCTCTACAGGTACTGTAGGCTAAGAGAAGTATTCTAAAGATATGAGTATTTCATTTCAGCCTATCGCGTAATGAAATCGCGACTTTATTTTTTTACGTTCTCTAACTAAACATGGTAGATGATTCGCTACGCCATGATAACCATTACTCCACCAAACAAAAACAAAAAAAGCAACAACGTTTCAAAAAAATACCTGACAGTAAGGTTTTAGCGAAATGGAGGCGTTTATGCCATTAACAAAAGAAAAACAAACGAACATAGATTTGTGCGTAAACATTTAACGCAAAATAGTAGGATCTTATTTTAGCTGTTTTTTCAATCATTAGAAATTTATGTGTAGTAGACAGCCGTGCAAATGAAAAATAAAGCATCCCCAGAATTTGCCTGTAAAGATTCTGGGATAGCACGGGAATCAGAGCAGTGATTTTTCGCCAAATAAGCTGAACGCTTGAAAGGTTGAAAGCATGACCCCAACAGTATTTTTCCTCCTTGTATGTAATTGGCGGATGCCTGCACGGGAAGTTACTGCCTAATTTGGCCCACTCCGAACTCGTTTCCTTACTCGCCGAGTGGCTGTGGTTCGTGGACGCTTATAGGAAAGTCACTCGAACTATAACGAAACACAGACGATGTTGCCTTTTTTAAAAGCACAGAACGTCTAGATATTTTATTTTCGCTAAAAAAAAAAAACCAGTTATCAGTAAAAGAAGCGGCGTCGCTGTAAAATATAGGCCACTTTTACGTGGCGTTTTGAACTACTTCACTGGAATACGTTCAATTCATAACTGCTTTCATGCACTCTGAACACGAACATCGGGGTTATTTCTCATTAAAACTAAATAGGTTTTACAAATTTTAAAGAACAACATAGCTTCTACATTAGCTTGATGTTGGCTGTTTTAGAGTCAGCCAACAGTAGCTATATAAATGACCGAACTAGATGCATGCAGCAGCAGAAAAATCCAAATGTAAATATAATGTATGAAATGATTTCTTTTTGTGTAAAAATTGTAATAAGAATACTTGAATGGTAAGATAGTTTTAGTATGCAATAAACGTAAACATTTCGATAGTTCCGAGCTACAAACAATCGATTCCCTTTTTCTTGTTAATATCTTAGTTTTTTTTTGACGCGACGCTAATAATTCCCTATTTCCTACTCATAACCTGCTTTCCCCAAAGAAACATTATTTCGCGCCAACAGATTCTCTGGTTGGTGCGTCCCATAATTCTTAAGGAAAAAAATTAAAAATACAGATCACCATTTCTGCTGATTCGCACACGACTTCGTCACGTCACCTACGCGGAAATCGTAAACCACTACCTATGTATACATAGATACTTAAGCTTGTACACATGTCTTAAGCACACAACTAATTTTTCAACCGTGATCCCACCTTAAATAGCCAGCAGGACTGACACGAACCCACCGTCACGACGGATGCAGCTGATCTATTTTTGAGGTTATAAAACGGCACTGAAATTCGATGTTTGAAATAACCTTTACAAGTACATTAAAATAAGCGTTTACATACTGAATCACAATAAAACTTTACGTCTAATAATTTTAATACATGTGTGTGTTGGAGTGCCAATTTCTAATTTAAAAAAAAGGGGGGGATTCTCTGTAAAGTCGGTTTTTCAATTTTTGCAAGTTTAATGTGAATTATTTGTTTAAAAATAATTATATGCAATTTTTTAGAAATAAACTTTAATCAAATTAATGTTAATGAAGTGTTAATTTAAAACGATGAAATTTAAATCATAAAAAAATTGATGAAACTGATGCTTTTGAAAAGCCCGCTAAAACCTGCAGAACATGACAATGAGTCATGCTTTTTTCGTGCGTGCAGCTGGCGTTCATCGAATTATAAAACGTTATCACGTTAAAAAAGAAAAGGCAGTCATATGGATTGTCTACAGAAGTGAAAACTTAACACTTTGTTTTTAAATGTGCAATATGAAGTCATTTCTACGTCAAATGTACGTAAGAAAACTATTTTGGTATTATATAAGTATGATGTCATTATGATATCTTTTATTCTTTCATAATTTTATAGTCACAACAGATGTCAGTAGTATATCAAACTTACGTAAAAATTCATTGCCTAGCTATGACAGACCTAGGTCATGTGTTCAATGGACAATGCACAGTAAACTTTTCACGTGGTCAATTTAACTTCACTTACTGCTAATACAGCATGTCGGTGACGCGAACCTATGAGTTTTGCCCCTACCAAAAATCGCTCAACGCGGCTTAAGAAGTTTTCAATTCAAAAAAATTGCCAGAATAGTTATACAAATTAAATTTCACTCTTATGAAATTACATAATTCATGCTGAACAAAGAACATAAGAATAGTATATAAATTTGTTCGTTACCGAGGTCAGATGTTACTGAACGTGTTAATGACACACGAAACTACAGTAAACTCGTGGAATAACATCATGTCAGTGTTAAGAAGACTGCAAGTATCCGCTCTACCACTCTGGTTCTGGGGTAGAGCGCCTGCCTTGTGACTTGTAGGACCCGGGTTCGCGCCCCGGCTCCTCCAAGGCGGATTGCCCAGACAAAATGGTGGCATTTTCTCTGGTAGGAATACAATCCCTTGTAACAAGTCAGGCTACCAAAGAAACGGTGGGTGGAACAGAAAAAAACCTTCCAGGTGGCTTCCAAATGGGGAGCCCGTTTCTTTTCTTGGGCTCCCCATGCGGTGGCCATTCCGGGGGTTTCTCCGGGGGAACGGAGTTTTGCAAAAATATTTTTTGCAGTTTTGTAGCGTTTTAGTTTTTAGTAACTGTAGCATTATCATTCCAACATGTTATAAATAAAGATCAAACAAACATTTAAAACATTAAAAAAAATTTGCTTTTGTACAAAAATATTTTAATTAAGTGTGCATCTGTCAGTGAGTGTTTGTGTGTTAAACCATTTAGCGGTATATATTTTCTTGAAGTATTATTTACAGTTAAATTTTAGTCACAAACTATTGACCAATGCCTCTGTTATGGAGTATTTTAGACGTTTTTGACGAAAAAATAATATATAGGCACGTGAATTTTATTCCTAAAAATATTATTTCTGAAAAACCAAGTAGTTTTCAATCAGCAAGATGGTCTTTAACACACACAGTAATTATGTGTATGTTTTAATTATCTTACAAATAGACGCTTTGCAGTCAAATTTACAGATGCAATTTCATGGTTTAGATGTTCCGCAAAGTAGTAGTTTATCTCAACTACTCCTTAATATTTAATAAATTATATTCCAACTGTAATCGCAATTGATCAAGAAATGATGCTGAAGAAAAAAAAAATTGGTTGTCTGTCAAGTCGGTTTACGGACGATGGTTTCACGTGACGTCATAACAAAACAATTATTGCATACTTTTATGAATAAAATTGAATTATTTTTATTGAATTTTCACTATTTTGTGTGGATACAAAGAAGGAGTGAAATGAAATCTACAATTTAATTGATAAATTTACTTTTATTTGCACTCATTAATTCAAATATGTTTATTACTTTAACGAACAGATTATTTTAACTATAACTTTTAAAACATGTTTGCTATTTAACTTCTTCCAATCTGTGTTATTCTCTTAAGGATAGGACGATGATAGGAAAAGTAGGAAACGAATGGGAGTGTTTCAAGTTTAATGTGCCTCGAAAAAGTCAAATCGATGGTTGTTCCAATCGAGAGATCGATGCGGCGCAAGCGTACAATGAGCGTAACGGGCCACAATATAACGGGACACTTTTACGTGCGTGCAGCCGGCGTTCGTCGATTTATTAGACGACGTCACGTCAAAATGCACAATCTCTGTTTACGTCACTGATTTTGATGGTTTCGTTGGCAGGTCTAAAGACAATGTGCCCATGTGCAGAAGAAAAGAATCGGTGCATTACCATCTCACGTCTCTGACCTGTGCAATAAACTCTCGAATGCCCGGGTAACGCACTGCGGCGTCATGCCAGCGAGGAAGAGGTGCCATTGGTCGATACAGACGCGCAGACTCCAGAGTCGCACGTCACACGAGCGCGGCGTTGCCAAGTCTAACGGGTCACGAGCGCGCAACAACAACAATAAAAACGGTACAACCGGCGACGTGCCACTTTATAAACCTGCCCCCCGGCTCGGATAATTAACTTTAATTTTTCTCTCCTTTCTTTTACGAAGTTTTAAACTGTGCCATGTGTCTTCTCTCGCTACCACGGGCTCTCTGTGGGCACGGTTCGTTGCACCCGGAGGAGGTTCACGGAATGCGACAATCACTGCCTCGCTTGGAAAGGGGGGGGGGGGGGGTTGCCAGTGAGAAGTGAGTGGCGTGGGACGTGGTGGTGCTGATGCTGGGATGGGTTCCTCAGCCTCTCAGCATAGCCTTCATATCGCTGAGTGGGCTAGGATGCGGGTGATGCCGATGATGGTATGTGAGACCTCAGACACACTACATAGCGTACAGCGACGCCTCTGAGCCGCGATCAAAAGGCGTATCGGTTTCCCTCCGCAATATGGGGCCGCGCCTCGTTCCGACGGATGCCGGCCCGCAAGGGTGCACAAGCTGGCCCGCAAGGGTGTATGTACATGCCGGGCCGCAAGAGTACACATGCCGGGGCGTAATGGTGTATATGCCGGCCCGCAACGGTGTACATGCCGGCCCGCAAGGGTTAAGGAAGGCGAAGCGAAAGCTCTGATCAGCTGTCATTTCTCGCGCACATGTGTTTCAGCCCGTCGGCCACCCATTCCCGATGGTATTCGAAGGCCGTCATTGCTGAAGCTGGGCTCGAAAATTGCGCAACGAACATGAGATCACAAAAAAAAAAAAAGAAGAAAAACCCGCAAGAAGTGCTACACGCAAAAATTCAGGCAACCATGATTTATTTTTTATTTTTTAATGCCTGTTCACATTTTTAAACATGTTCACCTTAAATTTTCAAAGAACACTGGTTAAAAATTATCCAAGGATAGTTTACGGCGCAACTTCCGCGTGAGCGCGGAGATGAACATGTCAGAGAACACCAGCGGCTGTCTCGGAAGTTACATAAGTAGCGGTTACGCAGTTGCGTGTCTCTTTGTTTGTCCCACGCTCACACGAGTCGCCGGGATATAAAACAGAAAAGTTTCCTGCAGCATTTCCACAAGGGAAGCCTACGATTCACTCGTCCTTCTGGACATACCCGAATACTCACGTTGCCAAGCCTTCTTTTCACAGACGAGAGAGCCAAACCCGAAGTTCATGCTAGCTTTTTTTTTTCCGTACAACAGGTGTATTTATTTGGGGGAAACAGTTTACATGATTTCACAAATCAACCGTCCACAATGTTTTAAAGTATTTATAATTTAGCTAACCTAACCTAATTGACCATTAGTTAATCATGAGTTGTATATTTATTTACAATGAACAAAAAAAAAAAAGACCCGAAGATGCACGATCGAGCGTTTGGCTCTCTCGTCTGTTGAAAGAAGGCTTGCCAACGCGAGTATTCGGGTATGTCCAGAAGGACGGGTGAATCGTAGGCTTCCCTTTCCACAAGGCTTTGCTCGTGAAGAGCCTATGATGTACATTCTGTATTGCACAGACCCGAACAAGCCCGAATATCTACCTTCGGCCAACTTCGTCAGTTTTTTTTTTGTTTATTACTTTACAAAATTGTGGATGGACGGTTGGTTATGTTAGGTTAGTATAGCTACATTAAAAATACTGTCAAATCATTTTAATGCCGACGTTGGCCGAAGGTAGATATTCGGGCTTGTTCGGGTCTGTGCAATGCAGAATGCACATCGTAGGCTTCCCTTCGCTCTGTCGACGAGCACAAATATTTGCCGGTCGACCCTAATCTCGATTGTGCACTGCGGGTGACGCACGCCTGATGGAACATCGTGCTGGCGGATGCCCTGAGCGAACCGGGCCGACGAGTAAATAACGTTTCGTCACATCCACCGAGGCAGTCTCGGTGATATGAGAGCTGCATTTCCACTTCCGTTCCTAGCACATCCTAGCGCCGACCAGAACAAAGCTTTCTATGCCAACTCTTTCTAATTTATTTTTTTATAGTTGGTGCCCTTGCGTTGTTACACAGGGAAAAAAAAAATTTTGTACTTTTAACAGAATATTCCTTTGAAAGAAAGAAACAGTTTGTAGTAGGTACTACAAGAAAGTTATTGTTCATTTGCACAACACATGGCTATGGATATTTTTTTTCTTAGAGATAATACTAAGTATTTCTACCGAAAATTGGTGCATAATTTTATATTTTAATTGATGTTTAGTTCAAGCACTTTTTTTTTACCCATGGAAAAGACAATCGGATATTTAACAATTTGATTATATTTTGTTGCGTCATGCTCATTATGTGGCAAATTAATACTGGAAAGCTATTAAGGGAACGGTTTACAAATAACTTTAACCATTGGAGGTACTGGGACAACAAAAAGCATAAATTCACATGATTTTTTTTAAACAAGTAATAGTTCAGTACATTTCTTACATGACTTTAGTCATGACACAATTTTCTTTTAAACCAAACTCATTACAGTTGATTCAACAAATTAAAGTAATACTGCGTAAACTATTTTGTGATACAGTTGTTTTTTTAATGTAAATATAAATATTTACAAATATATTTAATTTTACATGCATATTTCAGTTACATTTACAAAGAAATTTTTTACAGTGTACAGTAACACTGCTGTCAAGTATCACCCCGCGCACCGACCCGCCTCAGACTATTGTCACCTCTAGCGGCCTGGGATTTCCTGGCTTGCAGAGGCCGCCGCGAGGAGTGGCGTGAATAAGAGTCGCTGTTCTGGTTGTTTCGGGCGTCGGGTCGGCCCGGGATGACGCGACACGTCACAGCCGCTCTCGTCCCTTCGAGAAGGACGCCACGGGTATATAAGTAACGACGCCGGCCTCCGAAGGTTCGGGGAGTTGTGAGGGTAGGGGAGAGATTCTTCCCCTCTGGGGGTGATACTGGCGATGCCCGTGCGATCAGCGAGAGGTGAAGAGGGCAAGTGGCCCTGGCTGAGCGGACCGGACCTATCGGGAGGCTATACCTGCGAGAAGGCCTGGCGAGCCAGTCGGGTGCGACGAGCGATAGTTGAGGACTGTACAGCGGCGCGGCGTGGGCGAGCGTGCGAAGGAAGAGGACAGAAGAGCGAGCCACCGTCGAGCCAAGCTCCAAGTGGGAAAGTGTTATTGTTTCAATGACCAGTGTAAAGACTAGTTTTTTGTGGACAGAAATCTTGAGTGCAGTAACTAAATGTGTAGTGCAGACATTAGTAGGTAATAAATAAGACTGTACTAATTAAATTAATTGGGCTCTATCCCTTATGAACCCTAGTAGTTCTCCCAAACGTAAATCGTAACTATATTTTGTTGAATTTCAGCCATTCAAAAAGTCTACATACAGGTTCAACCGTGTTAAACGTGCATGCACCTATACAATAATGACCTGTAACGGGACAAAGACACAGCAAGGGGGGGGGGGATGTGAACCCCTGTCGCCGTGGGAGGCGCGGGCGAGCGGCGAAGCACCGGCTCTTCCCACACGGCGGGCCGGGGCAATGCGGAAGGTGCGAGGCGAGAGCAACGGCTCTTGTTTCCCACGCGCGGGCTGCAAGGTAGGGGGGGGGGGGGGGGCGTGCTTGCGTCACGCCGACCCTGGGAGAGGGTGGGCGGTGCGGTTCCCCGGAGTCTTCAGCGCGCAGGGAGGAGGGAGGGATAACATCGGCCACACAGTCCTCACTACAATGTTTTATTTTTTATTTTTTTTATCAAATCATGCAGTCGGTGACTGAACTAGTAGTATTTAGTTTTGAACGATTAAACATTTAGTAATAAAAAGTAAAAAAAAATGTTATTTCAAAAAAATATCTACTAATGTGAACAAAATCACTTGATTTTCAGCCGTATTCTCAATCTTTGCCTTATGGAAGAAGAAAAAAATAGTTACCACATAATTATTAACCTGATATAACATTTAATATTTTCACAAAAAAACTTAGAAGAAGAAAAAACTATCGTTACTTAAGGAATATTGGCGCGACGACCACAGGCACTCGCAGCAGTCCTGACACCGCCTGACAGTCGCGCGGCAGACTCACTCCCCTCTCCCCGCCCGCAAGGGGAGAGAGTAGCAAACGAAACAAACCAGAGCGCGCAATAAAAACAGAAAATATTCATTCAGTCGCCCAGTAGTTACCACCTGCTTGCTTAATGCACGATATTTGATCCACGCATGTCCCGGCCCAGGGTTTTCCCCCTGTGCCTAAGCAGGTTTCACCTGGGTCGCATTAGTTAGCTTTTTAAGTTAGACGTTCGTTCAATGGGATGGCGCCAAATTGCTGCCATGGCTGGCCAGCAAACCCCAATCAGCACATGATGCACGCGCCCTTGTCCTGCTCGGTTGAAAACCCGCATGGTAGAGTGTATAGGCGTAGGCCTGAGACACACTTAGGTCCTCCCCTTACACACTTAGAATAATTTAGGCTAGGGGAAAAAAATAAAAATAAAAAATCCTATGTGGAGTCCCGAAAGAACCGGGAATGGACAGATGTTGACACTAGAGCTGTAGCAAACCGTATGTATTCGTTACTGAGTAACGAGTGCGCCGTCTATATACGAGTAACGAAACGTTACACACGGCTGCATTTCGTTACTCGCATTTTTCGTATGTTTCACGCATGCGCGCGCATATTCGATGAATTTACGTTACAAAGAACGATGTTTGTTTATTAAGTAAAGTATAATTTGGAAATTCGTCGTCCAAGTTTTTTTTACTGTTTATTAAAGGTATCGTGTGTGTAGACAAAGTTTGAGATTGGAACAGAAACAACGTAAGAAAGTATTTTTTACAAATTAGAAATATGTATGTTTTTGTTTTTTATTATCGCGAATTTTCACTTTTTTTTATTATCTTAAAAGAGATAATATAATAAAGCCGCTCTAATGAGATTTAATTGTTTCTTGGTTAACAAAAACTGTTAATTATCAAATACTGTTAAATGGTTATATTATATTTATTATTATTTACGCGACATCATACTGTACGCGTACGCAATACGACTCGATACGTTGCATGTTATGCATCAGAAGTAACGAGTAACGATACGATAGTAACGAGTACTGATTGTTATAGTAACGAATACATACAGGTACGCTTTTTTTTTTCGTTACTTTTACACCTCTAGTCGACACACGTGCGGGCCGCTGACCACTGACCTTCTCGAGCAGCACGTCGGCGGTGTTGGGGGAGCCGCAGGGGCTGCGGGGCAGACCCTGGTCCTCGTCCTCCTCGCTCGTGTCGGCGCGCGACCGCCCCCGCCGCCTCACCGCCGCCACCAGCTCCGCCTGCGGCACGGAACAAGGAGGTGCGACCTTTGAATATATATACTGTATAGAAGTCGCCAGCCCAAGTTAACATTTCTAATACGGTTTTGAGGTAGTTGGTTAATTCACCGCCGCAATCGCCACCATCTCTAGGGCATCGACTTGTGGTGGTCCCTAGCGGACGAGTGTCGGAACTCTTCAAACACACCTTCCCCCTCCTGTTGAACGACGTTGAGCTGCAGTGAAAGATGGTTGAGGGGTGCGGGGTATGACAGCAGGCGACAGCGCTGCGCTCTAACGTGTAAATAACAACTAAGACGAGACAGCGCGTTACGGCAGCGCACTGCAGCGGTGAAGTTCCCAAGCTGCTCATCATACGCTTCTGAAAAACGTAGAGTAAATCCTATCCACTCGCGACTTCTATACAGTCTATATATATTCAAAGGTGCGACTCTTGCAGTGGGAACTGAAGCCATGCGTCGCTATCTGTTGGGCGGGCCCACAACTACCAGCTAATAACAAATCCGAACAGAGGTTCTCATGCAATTTTTTTTTTTATTTTTTAAATGGGGGACCACCCCAGGGGGTCCGCCCCGCCAAAAAAATCACTCAACTTTATTTGAGTCAGCAAGGTACATGATTGGAAACACTGGATGAGTACATTGATTAAATATAAAAATACAATACAATATAATATATACACTGTGTGAGGCCTCCTCCCGGCGACAAGGTCCTAGGGGGCCGATGTGATTCGTGTGGTGTGATGGTGATGTGTGGATGATGATGTCTCGTTCTCGCTGGTGGGTGAGAGCCAGCCCGTTTGGCTCTGTGGTACCGCAGTGCTATCTCGTGGACGTGCTGGTCACCAGTTAATACGTTTTTTTTTTTTTGGTTATATTAAGTTATCTCCTTGGGCGACGCAAAATTAATTTATTCGATGCGAAAATACTTCATGCTGTTTTTTAATAAACCATAATGTAGTAAATAAAGGAGTAGGAGGTGCAAAAACTCATTGTATTACACACCACAAAATTAGTGGCCACCTAAATAGAGTGAATTTTCACTGGTTTGTTTGCCTGATAATCTTTATATATATATATATATATATATATATATATATATATGTGTGTGTGTGTGTGTGTATATATATGTATATATATATATATGTATATATATGTATATATAAATCCAGTGTCCTGATGTTTGTTTCCAGTGAACTCTTCACCAAGTCAACCGATTTCGATGAAAATTGGCATTTATGTGTAATTTTTTCCAACCGGAGAGATAGGATAGTTTTTATTTCGATTAATGGTCTTAATAATTTATAATTAATAATAAACTGATTATCAATGTTGATTGGTGTTTAAGCCCGGGAAACAGTGGGTACTTCGTCTCCATGACAACGTTGCGTGTATTGTTGTATTAAGTTTTTGTCAAAATTAATTAATTTTAATTTTATTTCATTTATTATAACTGTAAATAAGAGATTTGGTCACATTTCCCCCCCCCCCCCCCAACCCAATTAATACAACCGTGCGAAGCCGGGTCGGGCAGCTAGTAGCTTATACATTTCTTCTCCTAATAAATTAATGTAGTTATGTCAGCAATATATTATGAAAACTACTATCTAACGGACGGGCCCATAACTACTTCAAAAAAATAGGTCTCAGTCTCGGTAGTTAGAGTTTCTCCCCCATGGCGCCGGCCCTTCCGACAACAACAAGCCTCCCACGCATGCGACCACAGCAGTCCTAACGTGCACCGCGTCCATTAGAACGTCCCAGCTACACCAACTGTAACAGCTGCGGAGTTTCGGTCCAAGGTCACAATTAAAGAGCAACTCACAACAGTTTCAGACAAGCGCATGTGCGAATACTGCTATTTTGTTTTCCACTTCCAACGTCATCTACGCAAAAATGGCAATTAGTAGAGGGTTGAACCTGTGACTTTTATTTGGCAACACGATGGAGCCCCTCCCCATTGGATTATCTTTGCCCGAGAGTGGTTGAACGTCCCATTTCTCTCTGACCGTTTGATTGGTCGTGATGGTCGAAACACGACAGAGCTCTTTTTTTTTAGCTGGCCTCCAGCAAGTTCACCTGACATAACGCCATGCGATATTTTTTTTTCTCCTTTGGGGCTTCATAAAATATATTGTCTACGTCCCGCCGCTACCTAATGATTTGTCAGAGTTGAAGACACAGAATTGAAGAGGCTATTGCTTCCATTACTCAGACCGTGTTAACCAAAGTATGGAAATAATTGGAATTAGGTTGGATGTGTGCCATATAAATAAAGTTGCACATATTGAACATTTGTAAGAAAAACTAGGTTAGTTTATCTTCAATTTAAGTAAGATTTGTTGCAAATAGTCTAAATTAATCTGTTATCTGAAACTGGGACATTCTGTACGCTGGGACAATGCTTCTCCACTCATGCAGGAATAACAACCAATTAGAAATAAAATCTATCTCTCTTCCACTGGACGGTTTATAAAGTGAAGTGAAAAGTTAATGTGGTTTTCATTGCTTATTACAACAACAATTTCGGCAATAAAGGTAAATTATTCTTGCATTTTAAAAATCTGATTACTAGTATAATTTCAAGTATTTATTCTTTTATTATTAAAATAAAAATGATTCAATTTTATTCATAAAAGTACGCAATCATTTCATCAATGTTTTGTTATGACGTTGCCACGTTAAAACTATCGTCCGTAAACCGACTTTACAGACAACCAATTTTTTTTTTTTCATGAGCGTATTGATTGGCTTGAAGAATGACATCTGGCCGTCGAAAAGAAGGGTGTTGTTGGCAATTCGCTGGACTCTTCAACACTTGGGTGTGTCAACGAGGGGGGGGGGGGGGAGGGGGGGGGCAAAATAATACTGACTGGAGGTAAAAGTGGCAGTTGCCAGTGATCCGGACAGGACGCGCGGAAAAGCTGTCCGCCCGGGGAGGACGGTCTGTTTGACGAGGACGACGACGATGGACGGCGCTGACCTTCGCCGGCCGACAAACTCTCTGCTTCCCTCCGCCCGACGGCCTGGCACGTCTGGGGACGAACCGAGCCTCGAGTTCCCCCCGACCACGCCGACCGGTGTCAAAGTCCCCCGCCCACCCGGGCACACAGGGGCGCAACAACAGTGGGGGCGGGCAAGGGTTTTTTTCCCCTCCCCCCCTTCCGAAACCTTGAAGTGGGGGCAAAGAAAGTGCTGTGTAATCAATTTTTAGATAGTAAAACTGCTTAAATAACACCATTTTCCACCTTGAAATACAAATTTTCCCGGGGGAGGACCCCTGGACCCCCGCTTCAATAGGAGGAATCGATGATTCTTTATAAAAAGGTATATTGCCCCCCCCTCCCCCCCTTTTGGAAATTTAGTTGTTGCAGAGCTCCAGGAAGTACAACGGATTGAAGCCATCAAGAACGAGAAAAAAATATTTGAAAACCGCAGGTTCTGACTTGTTAGGACCGTGTCTACATCAAAGCGAGCTTTGCACAGGTTTCGGTTAGGGACTCGCGCGTTACTGCGCAGAAGGACGTTAAAAACGGCTGATTTCACGTAAAGATTAAAAAAAAAAAAAAAATTACAACCAAGTTACACGAAGGTAAAATATTCGGGCGTGTTGAAAAAAAGACTTTGTGGATCCGTAGTTTCCCCCGCGACACACCGACCGCGGAACACAGAAAAAACACTTCTGCCAACTTTGCGGGGTTCCCGCGGCCAACCGCGTGCTCTACAGCCGGTTCTTCGAGGAAAGGAAATGTCCCGGTGGGGTGGGGGGGGGGGGGCGGGGGTAAAGGGGGGTACGAATCAACCAACAGCGTCACCCCACACCCGCGGCGAGCAAATCGGAACCAGTTCCCCGATCGGCCGGACCCAGCGTTCCTTTCCCACGTGCCACGTAACCGCCACGCGGCGAGGCTTGATGAGCGAGGTCTCGTGTGCAGTTCTGCCGCTGTTCAGAGACCTGCTGAATTTGGAAACGAGTATTGCTGCTCTGCATCTGCATCTGAATGAGAGTTGCTTGTTGTAAGATATATATATATATATATATATATATATATATATATATATATATATATATATATATATGTGTGTGTGTGTGTACACACGAGAGTTGCTATATATGTATATATACACACACACACACACACACACACATACGAGAGTTGTCTGCAAAGTTTCCGACCTCAACATGAGGATGGCAGCACTCGCAAGAACCATTAAAAAAAAGAAAATTTAAAGTATAAATTTGGTATTTGAAACCCGTACGTTTAAGGAAAAAAAGTATTTAAAATAAAATTATATATTATTTCGTAATCTCAAAATATCAAGTGTAGTATGTATGGAGAATTTAATTTCATAACGAAATTATTATATCTACTTAAGTTGTTGAACTGAAGGAAAGGTTCTAATAATAATAATTTAAAACAACAAAATTATAAGAAAAGTGAAATATTGTTGTAGGATTTTTTTTTGTACAAAATATTTTGGACGGAAATAAACATACACAACCATTAAATGAACTGTTGATACGGTAACAGTTAAAACATAATACATGTTTTATACTATTACACGTAGAAATATTACACATCCAAATAAAAACACCTAATTCCAATTTCTGTTACAATTAAAAAAAAACAAATAATTAAATAGCGATGTCACTGCGATGTGCAAAAATATTAATTAAAAACTTTCTGTAGTTGTGTACTCAAAGAAGTTCATGTTTACTAATCCCGATGATTTAATTAAGTTTCTGAGGGTTTCATTGTATGAAATAAAACATTTATGCTCCTGCTTAACCCTGATTTCAGCTATTACCAAGAATTCTGTACTCAGGAGTACTGTAAGTTCCAATAAAATATAGTTGTATTCAAATAATGTGAATATTTCTAAACACGTAAGCAAATATCAAAAAACTAGTGTCATCTAAATTCTTAGTCTTCAGAAACCGATCGATTTAAGGTCAGTACTATCATTACCTAAAATTCCGGCGATGTCAGTATGAAATGTATCTTTTCATTTGACATCCCTAACACTATCATTGATTTAGTACTTAATTTAAGATTTTGAAAATGCATATTTGTAAACAGTTGTTTGAATAGCTTTCCAGTATTAGCTGCGCATATTGTCGCGGGTTGAAATTTTGCAGGGTTGTTGAAATCAAATTTAGGGACTTTACTGACGGGACTCTGGGCTGGCTGCTCTGTTCACTCGTCAGCGCAAGTGGCGTGACCATGTAATTGGGGCACGGGGCCGGCGCGGCGCGCTGCGGGCTTGCAGAATTTTGTTTGTTTGTTTGGCCGCGCGCTGGCGCAGCCACGGGCCGCAGTTACTGGGGCGCGCTGTCGTAACAAGCCGCGCGGTGTGGCCTGCACATTGGGGTAGAGGGGGGGTAGTCTTCCCAGATGTTCTAGTTAGTTGTTTAGTAAATTTGACTTCAATAACGAGCTTTTGTTATGGTAGGCGCGGCAGGGCGCGCGAATTTAAGCGCAAGTGAGTGGTGACTCGGGGCTCACTCAGGCGGAGGCTATGCGTCTCACCTGTGGTCACGAGTTGTTAGTTCGTTCGTGATGTAGGAATTCAGGCTCACTCAGGCGGAGGCTATGCGTCTCACCTGTGGCCACGAGTTGTTTAGTTAGTTCGTTCGTGATGTAGTTTAAGTTAGGTCATAATGTAGTCGTCAAGCTTTCGGGCGGAGGCTATGGCCCTCGTCAGGGGTCACGCGTCATAGTTTTTAAAATGTAATGTTCGTTCGGGATTTCAAGGGCAGGAGAGGCCCCTACGTTATTTTTTTTAAAGTAATCGATCAAGAAAGGCTTTTCGGAAAATGTGAGTATGGACTTATCTTTGTTTTAATTTTAAGTATTAATTATGATTTGAGGTATTCGGAAGGACTAGGGAAGTGTTTAGTGAAGTTCTCTCATTCTCTCTCTTGTAAGATCGTTCAGTAGTTAAGGAAGTAAAAAAAGAGATTATTGTTTTAAATTGTAATCCCGCTATTTAAATGTTCTTTAAAATGATGTTGAGTATTTGACTTTAAGAATAAAATAATTTTAATTAAGTATTATGTTATTTTGCAAAATCTCCTTAGTTCAGCTCTCACCAGACATCCTGTACGGGATGACGAACCTATGATCCTAGGTACAGTAAAGTATTTTATGAAGTTAAGACTAGTTGATGCCAAGCGAGTTGTTTCTATGTAAAGAGCTACGATTCTCGCCCCCCCCCTCTGAAGGTGCACGTGACAGAAATGGTGGAGGCGCCGGGTAGGTTCTATTTCTGGAGAGAGAGAGAGGTAGATTTTTATGTTTATTATTAAGTTAGTTTCAGCTTCTGATAGCAGGTTATTAAGAGTTTACTTGAGGAGAGGATTACGGAATTTTAGTCTATAGTGGAGGAAGTCTTTGAGATTTTTTTTTTGACGTAACAGATGTTTATTTGAGTATACTTGTAAGGATAAAGTTTATAGTGATAAGTTGTTTTAAGTCGTTGAGTTTATCAGGGATTTTTACGTGAGGAGAATACGTTATAATTTAAATGATTAATAGAGATAATGCAAGTGGTTTAATTTAATTGAAATTAATTTTAAGATTGTAGGTTAAGAGAGTTAAAATTTAAAATAAAGTTTTTTTCGTAAATAGGAATTATTTTCAAGAGAAGTTTGTTTAGTTGTCGTGCGCGTAGGAGACGAGACGTACGAATTAAATCAGTCGAGGGAAGGATAAACGTTAGAAAGGAATTAAAGAGAAAACGAGAGTTTATGTAAAAGAGAGTTATAGCATTTATAGTGATGTTTTGTTTTAATTAGAAAAATGTTGAGAGTTGTTTCAGAACGACACGTCAGTGGACGTGGCAGAATGAACACGTGACGGGGAGGTGCTGAGACCTAGCGGAGAACGGAGGAACCGCAAGCGAGGGTTGGCGCACCTGATGGAATTCGGTGACGTCACGAGCACGTACAGAGACGTGGACGGCCGTGACCTTGTTTTGATCAGCTGTACGGTAACTTAGCGATAAGAAAATAGACTATTGGTTAAATAAATTTAAATTTAAGTGTGTTTTAGGAGAAGAGGAACTTTCAGTATGTAAGTAATTTAATTTAAGAAGTGTATGATGTATAGGCTAGAAGTGTTTCGTTGTAAGTTGTTTATGTTTTTGTTAGTTAAATTCTACCTCGGTTTTAAAAATATTTTTTTGGGATTTGTAAACATTATTAAGGAGGTACACTATAAAATCGATAAGCATTGAGAAAACTGGGAAGGCTAGATTTTGTGTGTAGAGGGAATTTACTCCAAAAGAACAGAGAGACAAAATTAATGTTTTCATTAGGGCGAGGGACCCTAAGGTGAGGCGTTGTGTCCCTGGGAAGAAAGGGAATTGTAGCGCAGACCATAGGAGATGGGCTGACTACGGAATTAAGGGTCAGGAGAATCCTGAGAGTTGTGAGTAGTTTGGGGCAGGAGTTCCCCATGGTAGTACCGAAGTGGCTATCCTGTATGGGATAGGGTACCATTTCAATGAAGTTTGTTGGTGGGGTTAGAGCCCCCTGTGTAGTGGGCCTATAGCAGATAGGCACTACAGTGAAATTTTTGGTTATTTTGTGAGGTAAATTCCATGGAGGTTAAGTAAGATTGGATTCAGTTAGGAAGGAGGGAAATGAGAAACATTGCTGTAGAGAGTTAGTGTACTTGCCTAATGTGAAATTGAATTTTACTAAATTAATTTAGGAGAAAGTTTTGTTCGGTAAATAAATAATAATGGAAGATAGCTAGATAATTAATTAATTTTTTTTGAGTAAGGTGTTTTAAGTAATGAAATAAAATAAGGTGAAGTAATTTGAATAATTGGGGAGGAGTTTCTTTAAGAGTTTAGATAATTGTTTTTGAATTTATTGAGATATTCAGCCAGTGAAGTTTGAGTGTGAGAGATACAGTGAGATTTTAAGGAAATTGGTTGTTTATTAATTAGGACAAATGAGATTTTATGATTTAGAGTCAGTAAGCATAGTTAAATTTACGACATGATATTTGTTGACAGTTTACAGTTATTAAGGAGAAAACAGAGTAATCTATTTATTTTTATTTTAATGGTTTGAAGATAAGATTATGAATTTTTTTTTTGGAAGTTTCTTTGGCATGTTGGAATAATTTTTTTTGATTTTTAGAATTTACAGAGAAAATTTAATTGATTTACATTAGTTTGGAAGTATGGAGGTTTAGTGTTCGATTAGCCCTAACTTGATGGTCGGATCCCAAAAGAATGCCGTAAAACCGATAGCCATTTGAGAGGAATGCGGTAGGCGCTTGTGTAGAGAGGGGTTGTGGGAAAACTCCTTGGGACTGATGGCAGATCAGGGGCCCTAAATAGTGTGTGATGCTGTAAAACCAGTGCAGGGAAAGCCTGGTATGCTTAAATTTTTGGGCACAGGTTATGTAAACCTGGGGTTCCATGGGATTTAGTCATGTTAGCTGCTGTGAGACATTAATATTTCCAGGCTCCATAGTAAAGTCAATGTAAATTTTTGTTTTCTTAAAATAATAAATTTGTTTTTAATTTATTTGAGATATTTGATTTGTAACAGTGAATACAGACCCCGAGGAATAAGAGTTGTCATGCTGTGAGAGGAGAAGGTGGTAGGCCTAAAAGGGTACAGGCACCACAGAGGTTATTTGTATTGCATAATTTAAATATAAGGAAACTTGAGAATTTGAAATTTTGTTGTTGGTTTGTACACCCATAAGAAGAGTATAGGCAGAATTTTTATTGTTATGAGATGTCTAATTTAATTGAAAAGAAGAAAGTTTAAAGATGCAAGGTAACATTATTATTGTAATAATTGAAAGAGATTAAGAGGTAGAGAGAAATAGGCAGTTTTTGTTTGTAAGTACTAAAGTTTACATATAGAAATTTAGTAACTAAGAATGAATAATAAGTTAAGTCTAGTGTAAAAGTTTTTTTTAAGTTTGTTAAGTTAAGAGTCACAAGTAAATTTTTTTTTAGAGAGAATGTCTTTGATAGGAAGTATTAGAAACTTATGGGAATTTTAGGGTAACATAAATAATGTAGGTAATGAATAATAAATAGATGGTAGGTCTTAAGTTAGGATTAACATTTGAAGCAGAATTTAATTAAGAAGAAGGAAAATAAATAGGCCTAATGAAAAGAACAAAAAAGGATTTTATGGTAAAGCATTTTTTTTAAGTAATAAACAATGAATAATAATGTTGTTTCAGGGTAATGTGTACTAATAATACAATTTTTTTTTAGGACCAAAGAACAGGAATTATGTAATTTAAATTAACATGTATTTTTGAAACTGTTACAGATTCCTTAAGATGAGCTGAGCAGCAGTCCAGTTTACAAGATGACAAGAGTTCGAGAGACAAGATACAAGATCACTGAAACAAGAGCCAAGACTGAAGATTCAAGAGAAGAGAAAGCTGGCAGCCATGGACTTACAAGTGGAGATTAATAAGGTCATGTAAAGTTTTTTTTTTATGGAAGACAGTAACTGGAGTTTTTTTTTGTTATAAACATTATTTACAGAACTTTTTAGGTTATAGTAATGTAATGGAACTAGTGAGTTGTGGTAGCTGTCAAAAAGAACTAATACCTTAAGTTTAATTTTTAAAGTTAATTTTCTTAATTTACAGAGGGATTAGTAGTTTTTTTTAAACCTTATTTAGGTTGGAATTTAAATACAATAGCTTATTATAAATGTGTACGAACAGTTCAAGTTCACAGTACTGATAGGTACGTCAGATGATCTTATTGATTTTGATGATTTGTTGTTTTGAGTTGATTTTTAAGTGTTGTGAATTAGACAATGAAATAGTTCTGAAAACTTAAATTATTTCAAGCTAAGAAATAGTAAATTTAATTGTAACTCAAAGGACACCAGAATTTAATTTTTTTTTGAATTAGTAATGTTTGAAAATTTTATACTTTACAAGAAAGGTTATAAACAAACAGATCGGATGGAACAAGGATGCAGTAAATCACAATTTCATTTAGAATTATTGATTAGCTTTTGAGGTTATGAAGTAAAAGTAATTATAGTTTAAAAGTTTGAATAAAAAAAAATGTTTTTTTTTTATTTGTTTGAAATAGAAAGTTTAAAAGTTAATTAGTCATGATCTAGGTGGGTGATGGGGTGGGAATTGGCCACTTTTTTTCCCTATATCCTCCCTAACATGGCCTTCTATTACAACTAACAGAAATAAAGAAGAAGAAAAATGAAGAATTATTAGTTAGAATGTTTCTTTCATGAAGATACCTGATGAACTTTTACTGTTTGGAAGAATAGAAGCAAGGTTAGTCAGATATTTTTACTCAGAAGAAGAAGAAGATAAAGCAGTTTTATGACTCGACAAGCCAGAGATTGGTGTTTCCCCTCTGCGCTTCTATTGACTACGTTGTTTACTCTCATGGGATAGCTGGTTCGGCACCATGGAGAGAGATTGGTGGGCATTGTGGTTGCCCCCAGAAGAAAAGAAGAGTAGAAGAGGTTATGGGTGGGTCATGTGAACTGACCTTCAACCCAGTTACTTCGTGGGGACTATTTGCTGTATAGAGAAGATCAAGACTCAAGAGTTAGGGAAAATCATTGGAGGTCATGTTTCCCTTCCTTAAGTTTTTCCTATCAAATTATTTGCCTGATTAGATTATGCTAAGGGTGGGATACTTTATGTTAGCAGTTGAATTAATTAATTTTATTTTTTTGTGTGTTTGCATCCTTGCCCATCGATTGCAGTTTAGTAGTTAGTTTTGTATTTGTCAGGCGTGATGGTAATGCCTGTTGATGATGTTTCAGAATTGTAATCTGTTCGTGATGAGGATGGCACAACTCCGAAGCAGATGTGGGGAGAAGTTGTGAGCTGCCCTGGAAGCCAGTCCAGTAGCTGTTGGAGTTGAGTGGTGTTTGCTGATGGCCAGCCCAGGGAGCTACTCTTCTCGACAACACTGACTTCGAGGAGTTGCACCAACCTTCACGAGATAAGAGTTTAATTAATTGAAACACTGTAAGGACACTTAATTTTTTTTGAAGAACGAAAGAAGTATGGTAATAAACGGAAACCGAAAAAAAAAAAAATAATAATTATCAAGAATTTGCACATTGTTTAACGAATACTGAGAAACTAAGAACAGTAATTTAATTTGTAAAGAGAGCTTCACTAACAGAACAATTTTTTTAGAATTGAGAACTCGAGCCTCTGAAGGTTCCTGTGAGAACAAACCAGATAAAAGTTTTACATTTAATTTTATGAATACTTGTTGTTTTAAAATAAATCTTATGCAGAATCTAGATGTATGTTCAGACAGCAAGGAACTAAGAAAATTATTATTTTTGTGAAATGAGGAATTTATAGTTATGGTTTAATGGAAAAAGACAATTTGTAATTTTGAGGTAGCTCGATGGGGCTCGAGCTCTGTGAGGGGAGGGTTATGTCGCGGGTTGAAATTTTGCAGGGTTGTTGAAATCAAATTTAGGGACTTTACTGACGGGACTCTGGGCTGGCTGCTCTGTTCACTCGTCAGCGCAAGTGGCGTGACCATGTAATTGGGGCACGGGGCCGGCGCGGCGCGCTGCGGGCTTGCAGAATTTTGTTTGTTTGTTTGGCCGCGCGCTGGCGCAGCCACGGGCCGCAGTTACTGGGGCGCGCTGTCGTAACAAGCCGCGCGGTGTGGCCTGCACATTGGGGTAGAGGGGGGGTAGTCTTCCCAGATGTTCTAGTTAGTTGTTTAGTAAATTTGACTTCAATAACGAGCTTTTGTTATGGTAGGCGCGGCAGGGCGCGCGAATTTAAGCGCAAGTGAGTGGTGACTCGGGGCTCACTCAGGCGGAGGCTATGCGTCTCACCTGTGGTCACGAGTTGTTAGTTCGTTCGTGATGTAGGAATTCAGGCTCACTCAGGCGGAGGCTATGCGTCTCACCTGTGGTCACGAGTTGTTAGTTCGTTCGTGATGTAGGAATTCAGGCTCACTCAGGCGGAGGCTATGCGTCTCACCTGTGGTCACGAGTTGTTAGTTCGTTCGTGATGTAGGAATTCAGGCTCACTCAGGCGGAGGCTATGCGTCTCACCTGTGGTCACGAGTTGTTAGTTCGTTCGTGATGTAGGAATTCAGGCTCACTCAGGCGGAGGCTATGCGTCTCACCTGTGGTCACGAGTTGTTAGTTCGTTCGTGATGTAGGAATTCAGGCTCACTCAGGCGGAGGCTATGCGTCTCACCTGTGGTCACGAGTTGTTAGTTCGTTCGTGATGTAGGAATTCAGGCTCACTCAGGCGGAGGCTATGCGTCTCACCTGTGGTCACGAGTTGTTAGTTCGTTCGTGATGTAGGAATTCAGGCTCACTCAGGCGGAGGCTATGCGTCTCACCTGTGGCCACGAGTTGTTTAGTTAGTTCGTTCGTGATGTAGTTTAAGTTAGGTCATAATGTAGTCGTCAAGCTTTCGGGCGGAGGCTATGGCCCTCGTCAGGGGTCACGCGTCATAGTTTTTAAAATGTAATGTTCGTTCGGGATTTCAAGGGCAGGAGAGGCCCCTACGTTATTTTTTTTAAAGTAATCGATCAAGAAAGGCTTTTCGGAAAATGTGAGTATGGACTTATCTTTGTTTTAATTTTAAGTATTAATTATGATTTGAGGTATTCGGAAGGACTAGGGAAGTGTTTAGTGAAGTTCTCTCATTCTCTCTCTTGTAAGATCGTTCAGTAGTTAAGGAAGTAAAAAAAGAGATTATTGTTTTAAATTGTAATCCCGCTATTTAAATGTTCTTTAAAATGATGTTGAGTATTTGACTTTAAGAATAAAATAATTTTAATTAAGTATTATGTTATTTTGCAAAATCTCCTTAGTTCAGCTCTCACCAGACATCCTGTACGGGATGACGAACCTATGATCCTAGGTACAGTAAAGTATTTTATGAAGTTAAGACTAGTTGATGCCAAGCGAGTTGTTTCTATGTAAAGAGCTACGATTCTCGCCCCCCCCCTCTGAAGGTGCACGTGACAATATTAAGCACGGTAAAACAAAACAAAAAAGGCCAAAAGTGAAATAACAAGGTTAACTTTTCTGTGGCTTTAAAACCAAATAAATAAAATGTTATACAATAACTTCATGCTTGTAAGTACACACATATTTTAACTAAACACACTCTTTCAATATCTAACAATTATTTCAAAATAACTTTACCATCGACAGTGCAAGCTCTTTATATATTTTTTTACTAGTCTGTAGTTCTATATAATTATTGTACAGCGGGACTGTAAGTTTGTTTGCAGAAAACCAACTAAAAAATTGCCAGAATAGTTACACAAATTATATTTCACTGTTATCTAATTACACAATTCATGCTGAACGAACAACAAAAGAATATATAAATTTGTTCGTTACCGAGGTTAGATGTTACTACACTGCACGTGTTACTGATACACGAAAAACAGTGTTAAGAAGACTGCAAGTATCCGCTCTACCACTCTGGTTCTGGGGTAGAGCGCCTGCCTTGTGACTTGTAGGACCCGGGTTCGCGCCCCGGCTCCTCCAAGGCGGATTGCCCAGACAAAATGGCGGCATTTTCTCTGGTAGGAAAACAATCCCTTGTAACAAGTCAGGCTACCAAAGAAACGGTGGGTGGAACAGAAAAAAACCTTCCAGGTGGCTTCCAAATGGGGAGCCCGTTTCTTTTCTTGGGCTCCCCATGCGGTGGCCATTCCGGGGGTTTCTCCGGGGGAACGGAGTTTTGCAAAAAAAAAAAAATTTTTAGTTTTGTAGTGTCTTAGTTTTTAGTAACTGTAGCATTATTATCATTCCAACATGCTATAGATAAAGCTCAAACAAGCATTAAAAAATTTTTGCTTTTGTACATAAATATTTTAATTGTGCATCAGTCAGTGAGTGGTGGTGTGTTTCTTGAAGTATTATTTACAGTTAAATTTTAGTCACAAACTATTGACCAATGCCTCTGTTATGTAGTTTTTAGACGTTTTTGACGAAAAAATATTTATAGGGACATTAATTTTATACCTAAAAATATTATTTCTGAAAAACCACGTAGTTTTCAATCACGAAGATCGTCTTTAACACACACAGTATTATTTGTATGTTTTAATTATCTTACAAATAGACGCTTTGCAGTCAAATATTAGATGTTCCGCAAAGTAGTAGTTTATCTCAACTACTCTTTAATATTTAATAAATGATATTCAACTGCAATCGGAATTGATCAAGAAAATATGCTGAAGAAAAAAAAAAAGGAAATATGTTTGTGAAACTATTCAGCAAGATATTTCAGCTGTCCGGATCTGGTTTTCAAGTTAACAAACGTCTCTGAATTACGATAACATTTATTGTATAACATTTAGTGTCAACTTTTAATACCTTCGAATTATATTGGATGCTAAGTTTTTATTTTTCACCAACATGTAGATAGTTCTGTTAGTTGCACTTGAAGATCTTAGGTCTTATTAAATTTATAACTTTCTCTGCATCAATACCTGATCGTATACTTTGTTCTTCAAATTTATTAGCTATGAAGTAGAACGCTGTGTCGTAATTTGGAATTAAATAACTAATTTTGAAAGTATGCAGAAAAAAAATCTTATATTAATATTTTAAAATTTCAGGCTTTTAAATTCCTTTTAAATATGCTAAATTCCTATATAAATTTAATTTACATGTTCTATTTACTAGACGTTCAATCACTGATACACATTTTATTATATACGTTTTATTACCATTTTTGATGCTTAAGACATAATATCTCGGTTTAGATTAAGAATTTCAACTTGTAATTATAGAATTAGTAACACTTTTAAAACCATTAGCAACTTTTTTGGAATAATCTAGAAACATTCATTGGTCAAAATTTTATTTAAAACTTTTATAATCTTCATATTTATTTTGTTAACTGTTTAAGATTTTTTTGAAAACCAAAGTAACCAATTAGTTAATATGAACTTTATCAATCTTTATTTATCTGTGTGTTTCGTGTTTTGTGGTAAAGTTATTGATATGTATCAGTGTATGTCTTGTGTTAATGTGTATTTGGTTGTTATTCTATGTGATTTCATGGTACTTTTTTGTGTATGTGTCATAATTCGTTTGTAAGGCACGAAAAACTGAATTTCAATTTGATCTGAAAGTTTTAAAGAAGCAGAGTTTATTTTTTTCAAAAATAAAGACTACAAGCCTGTGCAAAGCCAACCGACATTCCATGTACGAGCCTATGTCTCCCCTAGAGCGCCTGTGCTGCTTGCCCTGTTCCAACAAACTACACTACACAAAAATATTTCCCTCGCATTTAAGCATCTTAAAAACACATTTTTTGACTTTATAATTTAATATGGACATTAAAAATCTTAATATCTGAGTTTTTTGTGTTCTGTCACCCTACAAATTAAAACATTACATAAGAAAACCCTTGGTTTGCACTCATTAAATAATGATCTACAGTTACTTCAAGTAATCCAGTGTGAAAAAATGTTAATTCTATGAAGTTAGTTACATTACGATATTACGAATAAGGCCTTCGTGCATGGAAAACTACCATATGTATTTTTTTTTAAATCGTCGTATTAAGAATACATTGCTGCTACCTATAAACAACTTTTGGAAACATTTCTTTCTTCTCGTCCGCGATCTGGAAATTATTTGTTATTGCAACTATCACCGTCAGAAGCGCTATCTGTAAGCTTTAAAGTTAACCTGAGAAACAGCTAGAGGGTTGACAGCGCTACCTACCGAGTATTCTATACACTACTTCGAGGGCAATGCCGCTGTACTCTTTCCATGGAGTGTATACGAAAAATTGGCAGAATTCCGTCTCGTCCTTTGAACGTATGGCAGATTTCCGTTATGGTACTTTTACGCCTTTTTCGAAGAGGCCAGGCGGTAGTCTTCCGCGCCCCCGTAATCGAAGTGTTAAGTGTTTACTATTTTATGATTATTTAAATAAAGAAAAGGTTAGTGTGATTTCTGCTGTTGCAAATTAGATGCTAAATATCTTATATTACGCTCATACTTGATATTTCCTATTGAAAATATCGGTAACATTGTATCGAAATTTTTAAGTGCGGATATTTTTGCATCGATGTTTTGTTCAGATTATATAGAATTTAAATATAATAATAATTTTCAAGTAAAAAAATCTATTTCATTAAAATTATCTGTAAATATATTTGGCAGAACACAAAATAATAAAATGGTGGACCGAAGTCTTCGAAAATAATAAATTATTATTTAAAAGTGGGGGGGAGGGAAATATTTGAGTTCACGGCAAGGAATTTCATAGGTTGGTAAGTTGAAGCATTGCGACGCAGTGACAGGTCGACCGTTGGGCAAGGGCAGTGGCCGGTGACGTGGAAGATGCGTACGTCAAGTACTGGTTTTAAATTCGTATTCAGTCTTCTCAGTGATGCAATGTGACGGGGTGATTTTGCATTCAGTGTTGTGACGGTATGGTTCCTAAAAGTTAAGTGTGGAGACCCTTTACAAAACTCAGTAATAACTGATGCAAAGTAAAGACTAGTGAAAAATTGGTGGAAACTTCTGGCAACACATCGAATTTAAAATCTCACTTGAAACTTCAATAAATTAAAAGAAAAAAAAAGTAGTAGATTCACCAAGCATGTCAACAAAATCGAATCCAAGTACACTGGAAACATACAGCGAAGGTATTATTCGATAGTAAAAATATGATAATTAAAATCGGTCGAGACACGCCTTGTCGCAATTTAACACAGCGTGCGACAGAGAAAGAAACATTGCACGTAGGTACTTTCCAGTGCGATAGACAAGAACGCAGCGCACTCAACAACAACGGTAAATAACTGAACTCGCATCCCAGATTGTCCGGGTTCGGATACCGGCCCGTTTTTTTTATTTTTCGAACCGCACTTCCCCCCCCCCCCCCCTAAGTTCACTTCAGGACGATCGTAAAGATGTTCAATATTATGCCACGACCGATTTCTCACATACGACATGTTCGCAGAGCTGGGTTCTTCCGCCTCTTTTAAGGCCTCGCTGCCGGCTGGAGGCAGTGGCGTAGCCAGGATTTGTGTATGGGGGGTGTTAAGAAGCATGTCCTCCCCCCCCCCGTATTAAAGCGGGGGGTCCGGGGGTCCTCCCCCGGGAAAATGTGGATTTTAAGGTGTAAAATAGTGCTATTTTAGCAGTTTTCGGTACTTAAATTTAAATATAGTAATGGTAAAAATTTTTATTAATTTTAATACGAAATTTGTTTGAGTGATGAATAAGAAATTAATTAAAGATTTGGTGCTAAGGGAGGGGTTTGAACCCATAACCCCCCCCCCCTGGCTACGCCCCTGGTTGGAGGTATGGGATAAGGAAGGATGGGGGGCGGGAGGAAAGTGGAACCCAATTCCAGCCAGAGAGTGAAGAACGTCCTCGTCGATCAGCGAACTGACCTTTGACGCCAGCTCTCCCCCCGGGTCTCGGCTGCCAGCTGGCGAGACGCCACGAGCGTCAAGGCGGCGACACCTCCCCCCTCTACACAGCAGTTTACAGTCCCTCTCCCGGCGAGCGGATCTCAAGAGTTCGCAGCGCGCGCCGCTGGCCTCCTCCCACGGTCCCCGCAAGGGTGGGGCTGGGTGGACCCCTGGGTGCAGGGCCCGGGCCTGAAGGGGGGCCCTTTCAGGCCCGGGCCCAGCCCTATTTTGTTTTCCTCCATAATATAAAAACATACTGAATATTTTATAAATAAAGCTTATTTTGGACTTCTTAAAAATAGTAACCATAATAAATTATACCCTGTAATTTTCAGGTTAAAATAACATTTCTAAAAAAGAATGTAGGTAAAGAAATAACCATGCAATTATAATGTAGCAGGTGACTGAAAAAATTGTGGTTTTGGGGGTGGGGGAGGGGGACCGTCTCCGATCCTGGGTCCCAGGGCCCGTAATCGAATTATGGGGGGGGGGGGGGATGCCTCCTCTCCCTTCTTCGCCGGCGAGGCTGACCCCCGACGCTGAACAGCCGGGGAGATCAGTCGCTGGCCCGTCGACGTCAGGACTTTCGGCAGCCAGTTCTTTAATCTAGTACCTTTCTTTTTACTGCTTAAGCTGGTAAGGGATATATTTTTGTATGTTGGAGACCATGCTAAGAAACTGTGATCATAGGGTGCACAGAGGTGTGCGCGTGTAGTTCTATGTATGCAGAGAAAAATATCTTCTGTGCTTTTATAAAAGATTTCTTTGGAAACCAGTTGTCAAGAAATAGTTTGTAATACTAAAAGAAAGATATTGTTACTATGGTTTTTATTCGTGTATGAAATACGTTTTTCGAGATATACTGAGTATTTCTTACGAAAATTGCCACGTAATTTTATATTTTAATTAATGTTTCATTCAAGGATGATTTTTTTTTTAAAAAAAAAGAGATGATTGACGATTCCACCATATTATTTCTTTTGTTTTATTATAGTTATTAATGTGCGCAATTGATCCTGGAAAGCGATTCAGGGAACGGTTTACAAAAAAAAACCAGTGTTACTGCGAACACTATTTTGTAATGGTACAGTTGTTGTCATGTAAATGTACAAATTTGCAAACGAATATTTCTGTTCCATTTTATTTTAATGACTGTACGTACCCAGGCCTGCCTGCAGCAGGTGGCGAACCCGCCCATGACGACACAGGAGGAGTGCCGCCTCTTCGTCATGTCACATGGCGGCCGGGGTCGGCGGTCACCTCTCCGGGTCCACCGGGGACCTCGGGGGACCTCGGGGGTCCTCGGGGGTCCTCGGGGGTGTTCGCCAAGGGGCGTCTTCCTCCCGCGCACGCGGCGCGAGACGCACCTAGCCAGTCACTCGTTTCCAAGGCGTCACTCCTGGGCGATATACCTCGGTTCACGTTTCACCGCTCGATGATCGACTCTGTCCACGTTTCACTGCTCGATGATCGACTCGTTTCACACGACGACCGCTCGATGATGGACTCGTTTGTGATTACGACTCCTAGGCGATATACCTCGGTTCACATTTCACCGCTCGATGATCGACCCGGTTCACGTTTCACCGCTCGATGATCGACCCGGTTCACGTTTCACTGTTCGATGATCGACCCGGTTCACACGACGACGACCGCTCGATGATGGACTCGTTTGTGATTACGACTCCTAGGCGATATACCTCGGTTCACATTTCACCGCTCGATGATCGACCCGGTTCACGTTTCACCGCTCGATGATCGACCCGGTTCACGTTTCACTGTTCGAAGATCGACTCGTTTCACAAGACGACCGCTCGATGATCCGACTCGGTTGTGATGACGGCTCCTGGGCGACTGATTCGTTCCACGACGACCGCGCACGATCAAACCCCGCGTTCCGAAAACTCCCTCTGGCAAAACACGCGAATAATCTCCTCTCAGCTACAGAAACATGAAAGCTTGTTTTTTTTTTTTTTTGGCATCATTTGGATGTCTGAGCTGCGAAAAGTGGTTTACGAATATGGCATTGAGATTTCAAACGGACATGATTAAATTACGGGAATAGAGACTATATAATTATACGTTCTGGGTTACGTAATTCTAAATAAACACACACAACGATAATTTAATTTACACATAACAATAATTTAATATTTATTGTTCAAACTTATAAACTTATAAAATGACAGTCTTTTTGCTATACATCAGATGTCACAACGCTGCACAAAGTTCATTTTGTTTCTTTCTGTTACAGCTTCAAAAAAAATTGTCCACAGCCCTTTGCAGACTTCTAACATACACGAACATAAATGTCTGATAACGTTTTAAATCTATGCGTAAAAAATCTTAACGTATTCACTGGTATAAGTTTGTAAAATAAAGTGAAAAAGTCAACCGCATAAACTTAATTTTTTCAACTCAAAAAATATGAACAAAAATCGACTAAAATAGTTACATTTATTAGGAATTCTAAAAAAAAAAAAAATGGAAATAATTGAAAACACAAAAACTGTGACCTATAAAAATAGTATGATATTTAACATTTTCTCTTCGGTTAGCTATGCATCGAAAACTAAACTGCGAAGCCATACGGGCTAATGTTAAGATAAATGAGTTTTAGAAAGGTCAGGAGCCCCTTTACATTTCGCCTGAAAACCGGGTCAAATGCCGTGAATTCTATTAAAAGTAGTTAGTCATTTGCTTACACGAAAGCTATGCTTTTAAGTATTTTCCTAAACTTAGCAAATCTCAAAAAAATAGATTTTAATTTTTTTTCAAAAAACCCACATGGGTGTGCAGAAGGAAAATAAAATTGTAATAGATTTTGTCTCAATATTGGACAGGGAAGGAAAATCAAATCTTCTGAAGTGTCTAGAAGCCGGGACAGTGAATGTGAAGCGAAGGGCTGAAAGGCGGCGCACGAACGAGACACCGCCTGTCTGAGAGCAGCGAGTATGGACGGGATGTTTGGCGGAGACGCAGTAAACAACCTCTTGGCAGGTCGCCCATCGCGCACAGGTGCGGTGCACACAGCACCATCTGCCCTGCTTGAGAGGCGTGTGTCCGTGTCGGTACTGCTCGGTACTTCAGTGGTGGCTGGCACTGGTAGCTTTGAATATATATACTGTATAGAAGTCGCCAGCCCAGGTTCAAATATCTAATACGGTTTTGATGTAGTTGGTTAATTCACCGCCGCAATCGCCACCATCTCTAGGGCATCGACTTGTGGTGGTCCCTAGCGGACAAGTGTCGAACTCTTCATACACTCCTTCCCCCCTCCTGTTGAAAGAACTTGAGCTGCAGTGAATGATTGGTAGGGGGTGCGGGGAATGACAGCGGGCGACAGTGCTGAGCTCTAACGTGTAAATAACAACCTAAGACGATACAGGGCGTTACGGCAGCGCCACTGCAGCGGTGAAGTTCCCAAGCTGCTCATCATACGCTCCTGAAAAACGTAGAGTAAATCCTATCCACTCGCGAATTCTATACAGTATATATATATATATATATATATATATATATTCAAAGCTGGTAGTGACCTGGGAGTTTACGACGGCGTTTCCTCAAACCTCTCTGCGTATAGCCGTCCGGTCGTTGGTGCCGTGCAGCGTCTGAATAGCGTATCATCCGCATGGTAGGTGTCGGGTACTTGTAACCTCCATGGTCCGTCACTACCTCACTGGACTAACCCCATGGGGGGGATCAGGCACCGTGACTTGATGTAAAGCTTTTGGACATACGCCATCGCTAAACACATGTATGTCTGTAGAAGAAAACTACAGTGAATTTTTTAACAATATGTGCAAGTACTTTTAATATCATTCCTTGTCGAAAATCAGGCCTAAAGCCGGGTATTTTGTATTTTTACAAGACGTTTTAACGCTTTTATCGAAGCCGTTGTTTCATTTTATAATTTAGAAACTTCTGTCTGCAAATTGAATGGTTCGGCAGTCGACGTAGGTAGCCGTTTTCTTCTACGGACATACACGTGCTTAGCAATGGCGTATGTCCAAAAGCTTTACATCAAGTCACGCACTCCCATTGCACAAATCTTTCAAAGATATAATATCAGGCACCGTGAGTTCGACCTCCGCACAGCCCAAGTAGACTGAAGAAACACTGCCGCCGCCACAGAGGGTCGGGGGCTCGTCCAATCACGTCTCTGCGAGTCCGGCGGATACCTGCGCAGGCGCGCGGGAGCATCAGCGCTTCGAACCCGGTCCTTCCGCGCAACGGTTTTCCCGAGTTCGAAACCATAGGATGAGCGTGCGTGTCTTAGTTTTAAGTTTATGATAAAGTACCCCCCCCCCCCCCTTTTCCTAGCCTACCAGCATTAAAGCAAGCTATGTTAAAAGATACTCGAGTCTGCTAGTATTCGAAAAAAAATATATTCGATACTCGTGAATAATTTTGTATTCAATTCGACATTTCAGTACCTACTCGCCAGAGACGTGTAACATCTAAACCTCGGGGTAACGAGCAAGTTCAGCTGTTCTCGTGTTTGCAAGTACGCTTACAATTACGAAACTCGGACAAGAAATTTAACGTAGAAATTGTATTTTCAAAAATGCATTTCTTTTCGCGAATCGCACGTAGTATCCGCGCGCAAACCCCCTCCACCCCCCCCCCCCTTCTAAGCTATAACTCGCATTCAATTTGCAGACCGAAGTTTCTAAATTATAAAATGAAACAACGGCTTCGATTAAAAGCGTTAGAACGTCTTGTAAAAATACAAACAAAAAAACCGACTTTAAGCCTGATTTTCGACAAGGGATGTTATCGAAAGTACTGCAAATCTTGTAAAAAAAAAAAAATTCACTCGACATTTAATACTGCGAAGTTTCCCTTCGGCTCTGTGGAGTTTTGTTCGCGCCATCCCGCCACGGACGGCAGCACCGTGCGGCTACGCAGTTCCGTTTCCACGCTGACGGAACTACCGCCGCCGAATGCTTTGCTCCGCCGAGAGCTGGGAGCAGGAGGCAGCGGCCCAGGGCAGCACTCGGCCTTGGGTCGGTCGACATGCAGACTCGACCGGTCAGACCGGCGCGGATTCGCGGACCTGACCTCCCCCTCCCCCAGGCAGGTGCTACAGTCGGCGGCATCGTCACTGGTGCGGCGGACGCACAAAGCAAAGGATTAAAACAGCGACAACTCAATGCCGTGACTAACCCTCTTTATTTTCTTCTTGAAATCCGAGAGCTGTGCGGGACTCAAGAGGCAACCTAACAAACTTGACAAGTCGTTAACTTTTCCAAAGTTAATGTTGGCAACGTTCATTCGTGCTAGGAAGATTAACCATATTACTTATATAAGATTATTCATTTTCCAAACACGGACCAACCAAAAACCAATATGTTTAAATGCTTTATATTTTGTTTAAAATTTAAAAAAAAACTGCGTGGTTACAACAAATCATACATCAATTTCTAGTTTTTTTCTTACAAATGTCCAATATGTGCACCTTTAGTTATACGGCACACATCTTAAGTCCAATTCTTCCCACACTTTGGCTAACACGTCCGGAGTAAGGGAAGCAATAGCCTCTTCAATTCGAGGTCTCGACTCTGGCAATAATTCTTTAGGTAGCGGCGGAACGTAGACACGATCTTTTGTAAATCCCCAAAAGGAAAAAAAAAATCACATGACGTTATGTCAGGTGAACGTGGAGGCCAGCGAAAAAAAAAGGAGCTCTGTCGTCTCGACCATCACGACCAATCCAAAGGTTGGACGTTCTGCCACTCTCGTGCAAAGAGACTCAATTGGGGAAATAAAGTTCACGATTCGTTTTCTACCAATTGGGGAAAAGAGCCATTCTTTAGGCGAAGCGAGCGAGAAGACAACCCAAAAGCAAGTACTCGCGCATGCACTTGTGTGAAACTGTTTTTGACGTGACGTCCAATAAATCGATGAACGCCGGCTGCAGGCACGAAAAGTGTCCCGTTACACTGTGTCCCGTTACGCTCATTGTACGCTTGCGTCGCATCTATCTCTCTTCCACTCGATTGACCTATGCGTCCGAGGCGAAGAAAAACAGCGGCAGCACACAACTTACATCTACACGTGAACTGTTTCGTCGACTGTTTATAAAGTGAAGTGAAAAGTTAATGTGGTTTTCATTGCTTATTACAAGAACAATTTCGGCAATAAAGGTTTTAATTATTCTTGTATTTTAAAAAATCTGATTACTAGTATAATTTCAAGTATCTATTCTTTTATTATTAAAATTAAAATGATTCAATTTTATTCATAAAAGTATGCAATCGTTTCATCAATGTTTTGTTATGACGTTGACACGTTAAACTATCGTCCGTAAACCGACTTTACAGACAACCAATTTTTTTTTACTCTTCAATATTATTGTGACCCGGGACCGACACTCCACGACGGCTGACAGTCGATGCCACTAGATGTCGTAACTGGGACCTTTGAATATATATACTGTATAGAAGTCGCGAGTGGATAGGATTTACTCTACGTTTTTCAGGAGCGTAGGATGAGCAGCTTGGGAACTTCACCGCTGCAGTGGCGCTGCCGTAACGCCCTGTATCGTCTTAGGTTGTTATTTACACGTTAGAGCTCAGCACTGTCGCCCGCTGTCATTCCCCGCACCCCCTACCAATCATTCACTGCAGCTCAAGGTCGTTCAACGGGAGGGGGAAGGGGTGTTTGATGAGTTCGAGACTTGTCCGCTAGGGACCACCACAAGTCGATGCCCTAGAGACGGTGGCGATTGCGGCGGTGAATTAACCAACTACCTCAAAACCGTATTAGAAATGTTAACCTGGGCTGGCGACTTCTATACAGTATATATATATATATTGAAAGCTGGGACACACACGAGGGCCTCGCGAGGTCCGACGGTAGCCGCTGCCCCGAGCGCCGGAGGCCACGCAGCGAGGTCTGTCTCCCCCCCCCCCCTGGCCAGACGCGGGGCCGGAAGCTGTCACCGCTCCGCGCTTCCCCCGGATGCTGGTCGCCGGGGCTTTATCTGCGCGCGCCCTTCGCCCCGGCCGCCGCGTCGTCATCGCAGTCCGGTCCATAGTACACACACACATGCGGGACAAACTATCGTGTCCTTTTCACTTCGGAAAAAAAAAACCGGCCAAGAAATAGATTGTGCTACCACCAAAAAAAATTGTACTTCACATTACTGTCGTTATGTTTGCATGCATTAAATACTTAAATATATATATATATATATATATCCTGAATATTTATCATCGCTCTTACAAAAATTAACTCATAATTTTACAATTTTAATTGACTATTCATAAAAGCATACTTTTTTTAACTATCGAAAATATAATCAAATATTCAACCACTGTACTACATTTTGTTTTTATTATGCTTATTAGTATACGCAGTTATTACTAGAGACCGGAAAAATTCGCGAATTCATTTCGCGATAGGCTAAAAATACAAATCGTTATACCTCAATGCTGCCTCTGCTATTGGCTCACGACTCACCTGGATGACTCTGGGCCAATGAGAAACACCCCGACCAAAGCTTTATCGAATCACAGGCTGCTACGTTGGGACGTCTCACAAGACAGCAGCCAATGAGTGGGTGACATTTAACCGAGTGTACGTAGAACTATGGAGTTCATCCTGCAGGTCATGAACCCGCGAATTTTTTCGGTCCCTAGCAATACCACCAAAAAATAATAATTGTACTTCACATTGCTTGTTGTTATTTTTGCACGCATTAAATACCTTTTTTTTTAAAAAAAAAACTGTCCTGAATATTTATTGTCGCTCTTACGAAAATTAACACATAATTTTTACATTTTTAATTGACTATTTATAAATACATACTTTTTTAACCATCGAAAAGATAAATCAAATATTCAACCACTGTACCTCATTTTTTGTTTTTATTATGCTTATTAGTATGCGCAGATATCACTGGAAAGCTATTCAGGGAACGGTTTAACTAATGAAAGTACTGGGACAGGCAAAAATCCGAACCCAGTATTGCTTCGACAGTTTTTTTTTTTTAAGTTATATTGTTACTTTCATGTTTCTTTACACGTTTACAAATCTCTGTAATTTAAATGTAATTTCAGTTCCATTTGAAGAAAAAAAAGTGTTGCATTGTACCAGTGGTACCCAATCCTCGACTGTTACTTGCAAAGCGTTACGTGACATTTGTCACGAACACCGACAACCACATAAGATTGTTTACGAATTACTTCTGACAGATCTACAGCACTGGCAATATTTGAGAACTGTTGTGTTTGACACAAATTACACGAGACAGAGGTGCTCGACCCTTTGCAACAACTGCTACCCTGACGATGGCAACTGCAAATTCGACCGAAACGTCAGTGAAATCTTCGTCTTCGACGCGGCTACAACCCAGAAGCCAAGCAAATGTAGATAATGGCCGTGAAATCCTGCAATCTTTATTAAGTTTTGAAAATTAAACGACATTAAAAAAAACGTTTTGACCTGAAAGCTGCTGAAACCAAGATAAGCGTTCTATGAATTAAACCTAAAATCACAAATTAACATATTATAAATTAAAGTAGTTACTGATGAATCATATACTAATTTAACATTCAAGTTAAATACTAACATTACCCATTAAAAAAGATTGTATTAAATATGAAGTAAGTACACATACACAAAGCATATCTTTATCTCTTCCTATATCTCTATATATGTCCTGTAAATCTCACTATATTTCTCTCTATACAGAAATTTCTCTATATCTCTATAAATATCTATATCCATATCATTCCATATCACTCTATCGCCCTATATATACCTCTATATCTTTATATATGTATATTTCTCTCTATGTCTCTCTATATATGTATATCTCCGTCTATCTATCTCTATGTCTAAATCTTTATCTCTAAAAAACAGAAGACAAACACACAAACATTCATTCATATATTTTTTACTTATCTATTTTTTACCTGTTACAGGTGTGAAAGGTATATAAAAACACGTGCGTTTTCGAATGCAAAGTTGCGGCAAAATTGCAAAAGCAATCGGTGAAGAACATTCCGAGATTTAAGATTTTGAACGAACATTTAAATTTTTATTTATTCAGATTGTTTTTAAATAGACAAAAATACTAAAATAGAATTAAAAATTTTATTGAAGCTCTCCCACACACTCGCACGCCCCTGTGATCCCAGCACGGAGCACGGGCGTGGAGGAAGGGGAAACCGGGTGACATCAAAGGCGCATCACGCAGGTTGCAGTACTCCGGCCGCGGGCGGACTGCATGGCGCGGAGGCAGTGGATGTGGCAACAGCGCGCGAGGCGTCGTTGCCAAACGGCCGGTATTTGCTCGGCCGCTGGAACACGCCTAAAACGAAACGGTGAGCGCGCGATGGTGACGTCACCCCACTTGCAACACGGCCGCGTGGCTCGAGCAAGCTGCATTAAGAGAAGGGACTGTTTGCAATCTCAGATTTGCCATGGTCAATTTAACGGATAAAATTTCATTTCTTGGAGTATTTTTTTTTATGTGTAACATCTCAGCTCTCGGTATACGGCCTTTTGGTAGGAGTAACTTCGTGAACGGAAACGGAAGTCGCATGGAACGGAAATGTGTAACCACGCTGCTGCCATCTGTGGCGGATGGAGCGAGCCAAAATTCACAAAGCCAAAGGGAAATTTTATAGTATTAACTGGTTAGTGAATTTTAACAACACGGGCAGTATTTTAATAAAATTCCTTGTCGAAAATCAGGTTCAAAGCCGGAGTTAGGTATTTTTTCAAGAATTTTTTTTCGCTTTTATCGGAATCTTTTCATTACATAGTTTAAACATTTCGCTCTGCAAATAGAATGATTCAACAGTCGGCGAAGTGCTCCGGCAACGAATTCTAGCGGCAGGTACGGAAACTACGAATTATTCGCATAAAGAACTGTAGTTGAAAACAAAATTTGCGTGCAGTTATCACGCTCGGCATTGTTTTAAAGAGTTCTTAATTTAATTTCGGGTCCGTATTTCGTATTATATTATATGTGTATTTGCAACATGAGAACACATGGATTTGCTTGTTAACCGAAGTTAGATGTTACACATTACTGGCGAGTACTGAAAAATGTGCTCAATTTTTTTTTTCATGTGAGTGTTGGCGGCATAGATTCCGACATATAACTAAACGAAGAAAATAAGAAGAGATAAATTATAGTTTCAATAATTACAGTTTTTAATCATCCTCGCTAATAACTAAGTTATTTTGTTTATTGGCTGCTACGAAACTTTTAACCTTCTGTCCAGATCATATATGTTTGGATTATACGAATTTCGGTGTTTTATTATCGGTTTCTTGTTTTTTCGGGGCGTGTCAAACTATCTATTACGCAATGCCATTGTAACGTAAATTAGTGTACATTCTAGCCCCAGCCTCCAAACACTGCAGCATTATTCGCAGATTTATAATTATAAATAAACGTCGACTTTAAACCTTCCTCCATACGTGAGAGGCCTAAATTATTTTGCTTGAAAATATTTTGTGTTTTTGCTCATTATTTTAAGTAAACACAAGATTTTAAGTAAAATCAAAATATAACTATGATTTATAAAGGTTTTATCCAATTAACAAGTACTTAATTAAAGGTTTTAGGAACTTAAAAGCAAAATTGATATGTCAGTCCTGGGATGCATCGAAATAATTATATCGTGTGAAACGCAGTTTCGAATTACTGTTCGTAAGTAGTCTTTGTCGTGAGATTCTTCATTTTTAGTGAATAATTCGTAAATTAAAAAAAAAAAAGAGGTTTTCCCGAACCTCTGTAACGATCGGGGTTCAGTGCGAAAATAACAAGTTTGGAGTCTTTGATCGTACTTTTTTGTCAATTATATATATATATATATTCAAACAACAAACAAGTGAATCAAAAGGGCAATGAAAAATAAAAATCGATGTAACGAAAAAAAAAATTCGCTATTCATTCCAATGTTATCCCAACCGATCTCCTACTGCGCTATTTAATTCTGCTGATTGCGATAGTGTGTTATCGCAGATAACAACGTGATCTTTATTGACTTGATGTAGGCTTTTGGACATACGCCATTGCTTAGCACATGTATGTCTGCAGAAGAAAACTACAAAAAAACACAAATGACAAAAAAACACAAATTAAGCAAAAATTGCTGTTAGGTTTTAACGCCACACACTATTCCACAACAGGAATATGGTCAACAAACAAGGAAAAAACAAAGAAAAATTGACTAACAGAACGAAAAAAACCCCACAAATGATGACAGCACAAAAATTCCGAACAAAAAAAAATTCAACACAACAGTTGAAACGAGACAAAAAACACAGCAAAACAAAAAGACGAAACAAACACAATAGTTTTCCAAAAAAACAATGCAATGCAAAGCAATGGCATATGTCCAAAAGCCTACATCAAGTCATGCACTCCCATTGCACAAATCTTTCAAAGATAGTGATCTTTATTGCCATACAACATTTATCTGAGTCGGCAACAACAGCTGTAGGTACTTGTCAACTTCCTGTTGAAGTACAACGAGGTCGCCAGCTATTGTGTCCTCGGGCTATAGTGCCAGAGTAGTGACTACACTGTCAAAACTTTTCATTTTAAATTTACGAAGAACGCTGGCTACAAATTATAAAGGGATTTTGAAAAAGAATTACTGTTATCTTCGTAAGTTTGCGGGTGTTTAGTTCACTTTCTTTGAACACGAATCAACAATAATAATCAAACACATGTTGAGTCTACAACAAAACCCTTTTTTCTTTGCCTTGTTACAACAAACACACAACTCGGAAGTCGGAAGCAGACGTAGTTTCTAACAGGATCCGATTTTCGGATAAAACACAGAAAAAAAATCTGTACTATTAGAAAAAGATTTCTTTGGAAACCAGTTACCAAGAAATAGTTTGTAACTACAAGAAATATATTTTAAATTTGTACAACACATGGCTATGGTTATCATTGCATCTATGATATATATTTTTGACATGACAACGTCTAATAAATCGACGAACGCCGGCTGCACGCACGAAAAAGTGTCCCGTAACGCACATTGTTCCACTACGATGTATCCCGTTACGCTCATAGTACGCTTGCGCCGCATCTCTCTTCCACTCGATTGGAACAACCGTCGATTTGACTTTTCAATCATGTTTTCGTTGTTTGAATTATTAATATTATGTCATTTAACAATCGTCCACCGATTTTCAGAAAAATCGGTAAGGTTATTCAAAAGTAATGTTGAATTTACAAATACGTTTTTGTACGAACAATCGTGTTTTACAGTTACACATAATAATTCAAATTACACCCTGGATCTTTAGCACAGTGTTTTAAAAAAAATTGTAACACATTATAAATAAGTTTGGTGTATTTGGGATGCGTATTTGTTATAAAATCGTATTATAAAAACGAAATAATATTATTCCCCTACGGTGCTTCCATCTATGGTGACGGACGCGAACCGAACGATTCGCGATATCTATCAGCTGCCGCGGCAACCAGGCACTCGTTAATACATATTTTCCTTTGTTTATCGCGAGGGGCGTTATTATTAGTGAATTATAAATAAAATTTCGTGCCCGGGGCCACAATTGCATATCATTTTGAGCACTGGAAGACATAAAAACGTAAAATATTCTCGACGAATTTTAATCTCGGCCCCAGCGCACCACGAGCGTCTGGGTTGGAGATTAAAGCCGAAATTCTTTCTTAAACTTACTAATACTTTTTTATTAACTGCAAGGGCATTTTTTAAAATTAATTTCACGACGAACAAACTTCGCCGTTAAATGTGTAATTACGAAAAAGCGCAAAACATTCTCAACGATCTTGAAGTTAAATAGCAAACATGTATAAAAGTTATAGTTAAAATAATCTCTTCGTTAAAGTAATAAACATATTTGAATTAATGAGTGCAAATAAAAGTAAATTTATCAATTAAATTGTACATTTCATTTCACTCCTTCTTTGTATCCATACAAAATAGTGATAATTCAATAAAAATGATTCAATTTTATTCATAAAAGTATGCAATCATTTCATTAATGTTTTGTTATGATGTTGTCACGTTAAACTATCGTCCGTAATCCGACTTTACAGACCAACAATTTTTTTCGAGACAATGCTTATGCAAATTAGCGCATAATTTTACACTTAAATTTATGTTTCATTCAAGCATATTTTTTTAAACCTTGGAAAAGATAACCGAACATTCAATTATGGCCGACCACCTTGCCTCGCAAGAGTAACGCCTTAAGGGGTACCTCCCATTTCAGGTCATTATTTTATTTTTATTTTAATCACTGATCAACTTCTAAACTTTTTCAATTGTTTAACTTTCACGAAATGAAAAATATATACAGCGTATACTTTTTGCATAATTAGCTGCCAAAGTTACATTTTTAACGTTTTTAGGTTGTACAAATAAGGAGAATTTAATTTATTGAGAACTGAAACTTTTTAGGTTTAACTGCAATGCCACTGGTTACTTCATGAAATGGTTTGCATTTCTATCACAAAAAATCATTTCATGTTTCTTAGCTGTCAAAATCGTAACAATTTTAAGAATTTTGAAATGCCAGGTAAAATTAATTAATATTTTTAAACCAACAGGTTTCAATAAAGTAGGTCAAATAATGTCGGAGGGTTTTGACAACACCGAAAACTCACTAGCACAGCCATGTTTGTATGACAAGTTGGTTGACTTGAGTTTACATAAAATATTTTGTAACTAGGACTGGTCATAAAATATGTTAGATGTTTGACAGATTAAACCAATCACAATTGTGCCCAACGAAAACGGAAATGGGGACGTTTCCGTGCCAACGAATCTTGAAAATGGCGACAAACATACGGGAAATTGAAGAGGTTCAAAAGGTAAAATAATAAAATTAAGAATACTGTAAGTAAAGTAATTAATCAGGAAAAAAAACAATCCAAATTTTTAAACATCGCAGATCATTAATTTTATTTTGCAAAGAGAATTAATGTGATTAAACTTACAATCGTTATTAAGGTTAAGTAATAAATAAAAACCGTGAAAAGTTTCAAAGTTTCCATCCAGCATTATTATGAAATATTTTAATTTTTAAATAAATGACGTAATATTGAAAAGTTTGAACTAGCTTAGTCCAATAATAAATTTTGACGTGTAATAGGATCAAAGGTTATCTGATTTGAGGTTACCTGTTCAACTTTATTTGACGGAGGAGATTGGAAGGCATATTGCATCCAATATTACCTCTCAAACTTAGTTGTCAAATTAATACAGTTGGGGTCAAATATTTTACAAGGTGACAGTGTGACAATGTGCATATTAACACCGTTACTTTTCACAGAGTTTTGTCCGAAAGCTGTTCTCTATCATTTAATGTCTGTGTCGTCTAACGTGTCTCTAATTTGACTGTTCTCAAAAGTAGTGCACGTGGTAAGTACTCATTTTACAACTGTCATTTGCAAAGCAACTCATGTTTGTTTACGAACAACACTGACTATCACATGAACTTGTTTACAAACACATTTGAAAGAACAGTGGCAGAAGGGGACGTAGCATTGATACTATTTTTGAGAAGTCTCATACATCATTTTTTATGGGGGGGGGGGGGGATGGAACAGAAATATTCATGTAAAAATTACACATATATATATATTTGTTCATTTACATGAAAAAAAATGTATCACTACAAAATAGTGTTCGCAGTAATGTTGGTTTCGGATTCTTACCCGGGCATTTATGCTTTGTTGTCGTCCCGGTACCTTCAATAGTTAACATTATTTGTAAACCGTTCCTTGAATACCTTTCCAGTATTAACTGCGTATATTAATAAGTTTATGAAATAAAATAAAGTCATTATTTAATATTCGATTATCCTAATATTCGATTATATTTTCTATTATTTAAAAAAAATATGCTTGAATGAAACATCAACATCAATTAAAATGTAAAATTATGGGCCAATATTCGTAAGAAATCGTCAGTATTGTCTCGAAAAACGTATTTCATATGTGTAAAAATAACCATAGTCACGTGTTGTACAAAGTTGCAATATCTTTGTGGTAGTACTGCAAACTATTTCTCGTCAATTGGTTTCCAAAGGAATCTTTTGTAAAAGTCCAGACAATTATTTTTTCGTGTGTATTTAAGACAATTCATGTGCCAGACTGTATCTTGGGTTAACCACGCACGCACTAACACTAACACTAACTTAGACGCGAAATGTCTTACCGACAGTTTCTCTAATGTCTTACCGACAGTTTCTTTTTTCCCCCAGCCTTTTTTTTTTTGACAACTGCGACTAACAAACCAATCAATGAATGTTATTTGAATGACTCTTGTAATGAGGAAGAGAGGTTTTAAAATATTTTCGATGGTATGTCCACGAAGTTATCTATCTCAAAACAACTCATGTTGTAAACAAGTGCATAAATTCATCTATAAAAGTGTATATAGTGCTGATTATTGTTATTAAAAGTAATATTATTTCCGGGCGATAGTTTCGTCTCCCACCCGTCCACGTAGTACCAACCATTCAAAAACCAACAGGGGTGTCTCTTGGACTGCGCGAACTGCAGTGTTGAAAGCGAAGCGACGCTGGAGCAAAGATACAGGTTGTGTCGACGCCCCGTAAGCGACGCTTTCTCGATGCCGTACTGCGCCGCACGTGAACTAACGAACACGAATCCTTGAGATAGCACGATGATTCAGACCGCGAATTTGTCGGATGCTCCCAAGAGGACGGTCGTAATCAGCCAAGTAAACAAATGGCACGCCTTTATTTTTTTTGTTTGTGCGCACAAATTAGTAAAATGCAAGGCTGTTATTTAACGTAGTTGTGTATTCTAACGTAGCCCTGCTAGTAACGTAACACCAGTTAAACGTGGATACAAAATAAAAGGGGTGGCTACGAGATTACATAACCTCAAAACGTGACCAACTGCGCCAATAAAGCCGGTCAATGCCGGCCGCGCCGTGCGGCGACACTATTCGTCAGCGAGCGACGCCTTGGTCACTTCGCTTCACTGCCACAGATGCGTCCCTCGCTGAGATGCCTTCTGAAGACTCAGACTCACCCGCAAGTTCGGTAGTTTCATTTCCTACTTTCCTCTGCCTTTTGACGTGACAACGTCTAATAAATCGATGAACGCCGGCTACACGCACGAAAAAGGATAACTCATTGTCCCGTTACGCACATTGTCCCGTTACGCTCATTGTACGCTTGCGCCGCATCTATCTCTTTTCCACTCGATTGGAACAACCATCGATTTGAATTTTTCGAGGCACATTAGACTTGAAACACTCCCATTCGTTTCCTACTTTTCCTATCATCGTCCTATCCTTAACAGAATAACACAGATTGGAAGAAGTTAAATAGCAAACATGTATAAAAGTTATAGTTAAAATAATCTCTTCGTTAAAGTAAAGTAAAAAAACATATTTAAATTAATGAGTGCAAATAGAAGTAAATTTATCAATTAGATTGTACATTTCATTTCACTCCTTCTTTGTATCCATACAAAATAGTGATAATTAAATAAAAATAATTGAATTTTATTCATAAAAGTATGCAATCATTTCATCAATGTTTTGTTATGAAGTTTTCACGTTAAACTATCGTCCGTAAACCGACTTTACAGACAACCTATTTTTTTTTCTCAACAGATATCTTACAAATATTACTTACTAGCGGTTAAAATTCTTGCAAGTGTTCATAACAATTACGGTTAGAAAATAACTTTTAGTAAACACCCGGCGACAAAAAATTGGTGACCCAACAATAAATGCACGATAGCTATTGGAATAAATGTAGAGGAAAATTCCTTAATTTAAAGACACGGCAAAGAAAAAAAAAGAATAAGAATTATACCAACACGACGTGTGAGATGGAACCTTAAACGGTACGGACAGAGATATTCATTACGATGTTTTAATCGTCTATCATCAAATATTTTACTTAAAATAAGGCAGAGCACACTTAAGGGCCCCACCTACATATAGGCTGTGCAGAAGAAAACACGCTACTCGAATCCTGCTCAAGATATACGAGAGGGGTTTATTTATGAAACGCATTTAGGAATATGGTGAACACGAAAGAACGATTCTGTTACTGGATTTCTTTTTTTTTAAACGTATTTTAAGAAGAGTAAGAATTTCCAAAAACACACGCTTTCAGAATTATTTTTCAGGCCTGGAACATCCGGTACAGATCCTTGAAAGCACTCAAGGGACTTGCATTACATATTTATCTACATTCACCCGCCTTACAATGCCATATATCGTAACCGCCTCAAATCCCACAGTCGCCCTGTGCACGACAAGAATATCGCGCGCCAAATCCACAACCTAGCGCTTAGGCCCCGTTCCACACCGACACGAAAACGGAGACGGAACTCCTGCAACATTTCAATATCGCGTCTGCTGCTTTCCACGAAGCACGGAAACGTGACAAATGACAACCAATGCGAATTTTTTTTTTCTTCAAATATTACGAATTGTTAATTAATTTCATGATCACAGCACGGAAATAATTTACATATATAACACCAAAAAAAAAATCAAAGAAAAAGTAGTAATGGAACACTAGTTATTATTTTACTTTAAACGATTTTTTTTAACTTATTTAGAAGATGAACAAACATGGCTACCACCGCAGCTTCTATTGGTCGCACGGAAGAGGTCGGCACTGCCGAGATGACACGCAGTAAACCGTCTGCGCGCTGTTGTGGAGACTCTGTGTTCCGCGAGATCAGTCTCCGCGTGACTGCAGAACGGGCCTTGGAGGAGACAGAACAGACAGAGGAGACACCTCGCCGACACAGACACCGGGGTGTTCACCTCGGAACAGACTGCGGCGCGCGCGGGAACTCGCGGCGCGGGTTGGCAGCCCTGCGGGTCCGGCGGCGACCAGGGCTGGACGCGGACTGAAGCGGGGTCTCCGGCGGCGACCAGTGTGAGTCAACAGGCCGGCGGTGAATCACAGGGCACCGCACACACGCGCGTGCGGTTGGTTCCGAGGGGAGAGAGAGAGAGAGAGAGGACTGGTTAGTCTTCAGGGACGACCACCTGGCGGCGCGCAGCCTCCCGGCTACAGCACGGCACGGCGCACACATCCCCACCACAGAACAAGGAGGGGAATAAACAAGTGCGACTCTTACAGTGGAAACTGAAACCATGTTTCACGCGACATGTGTCTGTTGGGCGGGCCCATCCCTATAACTACAAGCAAATAAAAAATCGGAATAGAGGTTCTCATACAAAGTTTTTTAATTTTTTTATTTTTTATTAATGTGGGAAACCCCCCCCCCCTCCACAGGGTGTCCGCCCCGCCAAAAATTCACTCATTTTATTGGCAATGAGAGGTGTGTATATATATATATATATATATATATATATATATATATATATATATATATACACACACACACACACACATGGAGGATAAAATTTGAATACATTAAACAAGAGAAAGATATTTACAATAATTGATAGGCTACATAGCATGGCACTGGGCCCCTTCCAACTTTCAAGTCCTTGGGGGCCGATATTTCGTGTGAGGTGAAGTGTCTATTTACATTTGGTGGTGAGGGTGGTTATATTAAGATATCTCCTTGGCAAAACAAGTTTAATCGATGCGAAAATACTTAACGCTGTTTTGTAATAAACCGTCATGTAATAAATAAAGGAGTAGGAGGTGCAAAAAACTCATTGTATTACACACCACAAAATTAGTGGCTACCTAAATGGATTGAATTTTCACTGGTTTGTTTGCCTGATAACAGCTTATACATTTCTTCTCCTAATAAATTAATGTAGATATGTCAGCAATATATTATGAAAACTACTATCTAACGGACGGGCCCGTAACTACTTCAAAAAACTAGGTCTCAGACTCGGTAATTAGAGTTTCTCCCCCATGATCCCCTTATCCCCTGGCAGATGATGCCGCCATTCCAAGTTCGCATCTCTGAAGGATGGACGGTATCCGAATACTTTTACCGCTAGCACCACCTGTTAGCAATTATGCGCAGGTAGCCATTTCGAGTCGTGATATCTTACGAATATTCAGCGCAACGAAATGCTAGTGATCAAAATAGAAATAATGTTACGAATCTCAAAGTTATAAACAAACACCCCTATCAACGTCTTTGTCTCTTATTTGAGTTATCACTTACGTTAATAACGTTTTAAACAAATCTTACGCCAAAAATATGAAGTAATTTTGAAGCTGACGGGACGTAAGGACGCATCAGTGCGGATGCGAGTGTCGCATCACTGGTCCAGATTGTAGCGAACACATGCAAGGATGCATCGGCATCTCTTGTGAGGATGCGGAAGCAAAGCAAAGATAGCCGCGTCCACTACGATGCACTTTAAGTGGCTCACTCAGCTGAGAGATACATTAGGCTGATATTCGGATGCATCTTCAACCGCTTATTGTGATTCAGCGTACAGTCGTGGCCATTATCAATAGCGTATCAAGCAGCTGTCTCCCCCCATCCCCTTCGGAAGTAAAAAATAAAATTCAAACTAATTTTTATTGATAAAATGGAGAGTTTGTATTCGGTCTGTCGTTAATCAACATAATTTTAAAAATAAAATTAATTTTGAAAAAAATTATTATTATTATTATTATTAGGGACCGGGAAAATTCGCGGGTTCAATGACCTCCAGGATTAACTCCATAGTTCTACGTACACTCGGTCAAATGCCACCCACTCATTGGCTGCCGTCTTGTGAGACGTCCCAACGTAGCAGCCTGTGATTCGATAAAGCTTCGGTTGGGTGTTTCTCATTGGCCCAGAGTCACCCAGGTGAGTTTTGAACCAATAGCAGAGGCAGCACTGAGGTATAACTATTTGTATTTTAGCCTATCGCGAAATGAATTCGCGAATTTTTCCGGTCTCTAATTATTATTATTAACGACAGTGAAAAAAAAAAATAAGTTACGTAATGTTAACAAGCAAGGTAGTGTCGATTTGGCAACAGTGCGTTCCATTTATACTCTGTACTGCAAACGAGGCGTGAGTCAGTCTGTGGTCAATTGTAAAACGGCAGCGCGGCATAAGCGATTCACGCGGCCGCTGCAAAGCAGCCGGGTTGGAGAGAGGAACGAGGGGGGGGGGGGGTGGAGAAGGAAGATACTTCGCGAGAGCAGGCCTCATCACCGCTGTAACAAGCGCCGGTGCCGCTGTAGCGTACTGAGGCCACTTGCCGCCGCGCGGCGTTAATTTGGTCGTTAGCCCACACGCGCACCTCACACTTATATATATATTGCTTACGACACGCTGGCTTTTGTGGTTTCGCACAAACACAGCCTCCTCTCTCCCCCCCCCCCCTCCTCAAACAGCCACCCAAGCTTCCCACCACTCGCGAGCCAAGTCCAGAAACAACCCACGGCAAACCAACTCGCTCCCCCCCCTCCCCATAAAACTTTGTGTTTGATTACACCTATCACGACATGCCCCTGCAGTCGGCGCGTGTTAGACATACGCGTTTCTACGCAACAACAACAAAAATAAACACACACAATTCCATGCCTTCGCCGAGATCGGACGATGCAGGGATCATGGGGTTCGAGTCCAGCCCCGAAAGCGTAACTCAATATTTCCGATGGCTGAGAACATCGGGTTCCCCGCCCCCCGACGTCCAATGCCCCCCGTGCGCCAATCACAGCTTCCCGCATCAGAATTCATGAAGCCAGCTCAGTGTTGTTAAACCGCCCTCGAAGAACAAATGCAACCACGGCGTGCTAAACAAAATAAAAAGTCGGGTACTAAGTTTTCTTTTTTACCCTTCAATTAGGTTAGTAAGAGTATGAACAATGAAGTTACGTTGTGTGTCTGGGACCATGGCCCCCACATTCGATGCGGGCCCTGAACCCAGGATCGCCCCCCCCCCCCCCCCCCCCACAAATTTTACAGTCACGTGCTACATTATAATTGCATGGTTATTTCTTACCTACACAGTTTTTATATTCAGAATGTTATTTAACCTGAAAATGCAGGGTATAATTATGGTTACTACCTATTTTATAAGTCCAAACTAAGCTTTATTTATAAAAATTATTTTACTTTAAAATAACCACAGAGAGTACCTATGCATATTTATTTCACACACTGAGATATAAATGAAAATAGTCACAGAAAAATAAAATTAGCTGTAGGTGTAGAATCTTCTAAAATTTCATTGGATTAAAAAAAAAAATGTTCAATATGTTTTTTCTAGTTTGTAAAAAAATTATAATGGTTAAACGTTTAAAAATAAGCAGGTCTGGGCCCCGGGCCCCGGGCCCAGGGGTCCACCCCAGCCCCACCCTTGTGGGGGCCACGTCTGGGACGTGTGGAGCGGTCCGCGACACAGCGCCGCGACGGCTCTCGCGGACACGTGTGGAGCGGTCGATCCTCGTCCTTAAGGACGTCGCCTACCCGGGCACGCATACGGTGTGCACGGCTTCAGATAAAAAAAAAAAAAAAAATGGTCAAGATATCCGAGTGGGGTCTGTTTACGCAGAGGTGCCCCCCCCCCCCCCCCCAAACACTATGACTCACCCCCCCCCTCTAACCTAATGATGCGCACCCTCCCCCCCCCCCCCCGAAAGTTTTTATGCCATTTTCTCATTGATTTACTCAATTATTTTATAATATTATACTTTTTTAGTATTATATTTTATCACATTTTGCATTAATTAAAACTAATTTTCTAATAATAATTTTGGTCATATCAGGTAATATTTCCATCCTGAACCGACAGATGCCAAACTGCTTTTGTTGAGGAAAGTGCGGGGTTGCCAATTTGATTTACAAGATCCATTTCAATTATCAAAGCACCAGAAACGTATTTTTCACATTAGAAGCTATAATTATTTAAATAATATATACATTTTTCTCGTCTTTTAACCACCCCCCCCCCCCCCCCCTGAAATTTTAATGACGCAGTCTGCGTCGTTACCCCCCACCTTGTGGGCACCCCCTGGTTTACGAAAAGCTTTTTAATAATACACTGAGGGCAGACGAACAGAGGGCAGGCCTTTTTCCGCGAGAGGAGAAAAAAAAATTCTAAATGCTCGTTCGACTGCTTACTTACAACGCGCGAGTTTCCAAACCCTTGAGGGCCGGCATGTACTCCCCATGTGGGGCAGGACCGACGGAACAAGGCGCGATCTCAATATGGCGAGGGAAACGGATACGCCGTTTCATCGCGGCGCAGAGGCGTCGGAGGAGGCTATGTCGAGAGGCTACCAATCCCAGCAACACAGCAAGCCAGCCCTAATACGAAGAACTCCTGTGCTAAATTTCATGATCATAGACCCCAAGAACATGGACCCCCCACAAGGGTGGGGCTGGGTGGACCCCTGGGTCCAGGGCCCCAGCCTCGTTTATTTTTAATGTTTAACCATTATAATTTTTTTTACAAACTAGAAAAAACATATTGAACATTTTTTTTAATCCAATGAAATTTTAGAAGATTCTACACCTACAGCTAATTTTATTTTTCTGTGACTATTTTCATTTATATCTCAGTGTGTGAAATAAATATGCATTCTCGCTGTGGTTATTTTAAAGTAAAATAATTTTATAAATAAAGCTTAGTTTGGTAAAATAGGTAACCATAATGTTAACCTGTATTTTCAGGTTAAATAACGTTCTAAAAAGAGTGTAGGTAAGAAATAACCATGCAATTATAATGTAGCACGTGACTGTAAACTTGTTGGGGGGGGGGGGGTGGTATTTCTCCGATCCTGGGTCCAGGGCCCGTAATCGAATGTGGAGGCCATGCCCAAGACCCACCGGTTTAAGTTTTGAGTTGTCGGTTAGTCAGTGTTAAAAAGTTTCATTAAGTAGATAGATCCCCCCCCCCCCCCCTCCGCGACTCATCTCTCTGGCACGGATCGCCCCACTACCGAATGTTGCCCATTCCGTAGAGACCTGTCAAATTCGCGATTTCAAATCCCTAAAGGATAGACTCCATGATCCTCTACGCACTCGTGCAAATTACATCTGCTGACTGGTTACCGACTCGTAACACTGTTGACTGGAATGATCGTGATTCGCTAATTCTTCTGTAAAAGATTTTTCATTGGCCCAGAGTCCTTCAGATAATCTGTGGTCCAATCACTGAAGCAAAATAATGTCAAAAGTATTTGGACTCTATCCTATCGCGAAATGAATCCGCGAATTTTACAGGTCTCTAGGCCATTACTAGAGACCTGCAAAATTCGCAGTTTCGATGGCCTTCAGGATAGACTGCACATACCCCTGTACACTCGGGCAATTAACGCAAGTTTATTGGCTGCCGACTTGTAAGTCGTCTCAGCTGGTTTGTCTGTGATTCGATCCTTCTTTGGTTGAGGGGTTTATAACTGGTTGAGATTCGTCCAGGATGAAGCCAATAGCAAAATTATCTAAGAGGTATATGTGTTTGAATTCCAGCCTATCACCGAATGAATCCGCGAATTTTGCAGGTCTCTAGGCATTACGTAACGCTCGGATGAGTCATCACCTCGTCTCACCCTACCGGCTGCAAAGCAGTTTCACTTTCAAAAATAGCAACGCGCAAATGAAAACAACTCATAACCACTGTGCAGTGCGACCCTTGTCCACGAGACGCTATGCGAAGCACGCGTGGAACCTTTCGAGATGCTAACTGAGCTTCTGATCTCACACAAAAATAATAAATAAATGCTGGGGACATGTTAACACGCTCAAACCATTATTCTGTGCGACGTGGGCAAATAAAATTAATGATTTTTTTTTCTAATGCAAGGACATAAAAGTTACAAGGAGCAAGCGAGTATAACGGCATTGGTTAGTTACGAGACTTTCCACGCGCCAAACATGGAAGTGGGAATAAAATCAGCTCCGACTGGTCGGAGAGGGCAATCGATTACCGCAGATGGGATAGACTTGTGAGGACGCGCCTTATGCACGCACATATGTTTCAAAACATTCAAAAAAACTTAATGTTTTACGAGAGATGTCTGCGGAAAAAAAAAACTAACATTGGAAAAACAGATATAATTTTTTACGAAAATTAATTACATAGGTACATATAAGGAACTTTTGCAGTCAGTGACATCACAAAACATGACAGCCAATGAGGTTTGGCCTTGCCGATCACACGGGGGCAAGTGTAATACCTCCTCGTGCTCACAAGAAGATTTCCGCGAGGTTGTATTTATATTCCCCTCCAAATTTTAAAATACCATCAATATTTATTATTCGAAATATTTTCTATTCTAATAAAAGTATTTGATAACATGCAGTACATTAAAAATAACTCTACACTGACAACTGTGAAGGTATATTAACGCTCCCCAATATATAAATGCACAATGTACTTTTAGAACGTAATTATGTAAATTAAATTACGATATATATATTAATTCAAGGAACTTAGTTCGTGAAACGAAAGGGTTCAGTGTTTGAACACACCACAGTAAATAAATTTTATTTCTTGAAGCGCGTATTTTATCATTTTTGACCCTTGAGACGATTCGAGCGGTAGGTTTGATTAGAGGTATGTGATTAGAGTTCAAGATTTTGATTCAAGAAATTTGGGTTGTGTCCTGTCCTTTAATTTTTATTCTTAAATAAAATTGCTATATAGTTTTATTTGTTTTCTATTGTTTTAGTTTTAAAGTAAATATATAATGCCAATTTTTTTTAGCTATTTCATTCTTAAACTTTTTATTGAGACTTCAACGATCACTCAAAACACAGCAATGGTAAAGCGAGTAGCAAGAAAAATAGACCCAGCAGTCGATGAGTAGCCAGTAATCATGCATTATGTAATCTACTCTACGTGTAAACAGAAGTGTATGTTTTATATGGATATTCTTGGAAACTAGTTACCAAAATGATTTTTTTTTATTTTTTGAGGATTCTACAAGTAAAATATGGAGATTTTCCCAAGATAGTGTGGAACAACAAAATTTATAATGTAGCTCCATGTTTAAAACAATTCGCGCAGACTACAAATTGTAATTTTTTTCAGATAAAACATAAATTAAATTATGTTTTATAACATCCAAAAAAAAATTCTTATTCTTAGTGTATCGCCTTGATTTTGAAACTATTACATATCAAATAGCTGCTGTTAGCAAATAAGATACAGCAAATATGCAAGAATTATTATAAGTAGATTAATTACTAAAACATTAATAAGTTAAACACAAAATAATGCATTTGTTTATATAGCTAATTTAAAAAAACACCTTTCTGCCTACAGTTTTACAATATTCACTTTCTCAAACAGTACATAATTGACCAAAATTTGGACATTTGATTATTTTTTTATTTTATATCTTGATACATAAAAATAATAAAAAATTAAAACTATACGCACCATTGTTGTAGTTTCTTTTCATGTGAGAAACCTTTTCAGATTCGTAGTGTCTGTAAATAATGTGCTATCATGTCCCGAAAAAATATAGTGTTCACTAACTTTGGATGCTACTAGGGAGACCCCTTAGAGACAATGCTGGTGGTTACTGTTTAAAAATTCATTCAGAAAAATTTATTAAAGTTTATTTAACCTTTCAAAATCATAAAAAAATTCTGATGATTTTAAAAGGAAATGGAAAAAATTAAATGATTATTTTTTTTTATGACACTCAGCAGCCAGTAAAATTGACCCTTAAACCTAAAAAAGTTCCAGTTTTATATTCCAATTTAAGTCTCCTTAACCATATTGCACAAAATAGTTAAAAATGCAAATTTTACTGCTATTTATGCAAAAAAGTATGCGATATATGTTTTTATTTTATTTTGTAAACGTTCAGCCATTCAATAAGTCGGCAAGTTCAACCACGTGGAACGTAAATATAAAACAATGAACTAGAGCGGGAAATACGAGGCGCCTAGCGCTTGCGTTGAGCGCGTACACGCACGAGATAAAATAGTCCGATGGCGACATTTTTCTCAGGAAATACACGACCATCCGGGAGTTATGACTGCACCGCGGTAGAACGACGTGAATGTTATAAATATCATCTTCTCCTCTTGCACACAAACTCTTCACAGTAGTCACCTGATCTGCAGT